>NC_088883.1:8758297-8933134 GCF_032884065.1 Artemia franciscana
ATTGATATTCAAATCACTGTGACTTCTCCTATATCAATTCCTAACAATTTTGAGTTTCTTGTATGGGGGGGGGGGTAACCTGGGATTACAGGAATTACAGTAATTAGTATACAAGAATCAGTGATCATGGCATGTACATTATATATAGGAAAACATAATTTAGGTGGATAATTTTTATTTCTTTGCCCTATTGCCCACACATTTATCAGGGCTGTATTGGTGCCAGAATTGCATCTTCCATGACCATTCTTTCAAAGACACTTTTGGTAGGCATGATTTCTGCATTTGATATATGTACTTGGCTTAAATTGCTTAAAACTGTAGTTAACTGCAACCAAATTATAATAAAAACGTAATTAAAATTAACCTTGCTTAATGTAATGTTTAGGCAAGAGTAAATAATTTGGGTATTAATGTATAAACAAGATATGGACTTTATTTAGTTTTGCAATGATGGTGACGTGAGTAAATGCTGTTTATATTCAGTGAATAGTAAATCTTACAACTTTCCTGTTTTATTAGGGTGCTGGAAACCATCGGATTAAGGTGTATTTTATAACAGGGCTGTCAAGTATGGGGTGAGGGAGGATTCTGTGTCTCCCCCCTTCTTCCCCAAAATTTTGACTACTAACGACTTCATTGTAAATAGAAATCAAAATATCGACAAACTACTATTCATGAAAAACAACAAAAACTGTCTGGGTTTCAGAGCAATTACTGACAGATTCTTAGTCATTTCAACGAGGTGCTGCATGCTGTTATCAATTTATTTTAATGTAAACTTATGCTGATTGTTCAAATAGAAAAGCAATTCCTGCCATTAAAATCTATCCCCCCCCCTAGTGCTGCGCACAATTTCCCTAAAACATTAAGCATTTAATACGACATGAGATGTTGTCTGACAGTGTCAATTTAAAATTTTCAAACAGTGACTTTTGTGACCAGAAATTGCTGTTGATAAAATTTGGAAAAATACAGAACAGCAAAATTCTTCCTGCTTTTAAGGAATGGTTCTGCTGCCTAAATTCCTTCCCTTCCGCTACTTCTACTGCTAAAACACACAACAGCACCAAGCCGCTTGAGGCCAACACAGCTTCACATGCTGGCTCCTCCATCTCCCTAGCAAAGCCTCCCTCCTTACACCCTCCCAGGAATTTTCCATTTCTCTTTAATCTTTCGTTATGACATCCTCACTCCCCTACCGCGGACGACCTGCTTTTCATTTAGGCCAAGACGGTTTCCCTTCTGTTAGGGCTAGAATATCCATGTTGATCTGTATCCAGTGTGGAAATGTGTTTGTTTGGCTTTAATATACTTTTCCATAACTGGAGGCGTTAATAGGCTATTAATATAACAACGAATCTTTATTTGTGCAATAAACATGTTCCTGAAAGTTTAGTCTGCAAGTTGTCCTTTTTTTGGAATCTATAGAAAAATAGATTTTTACCTATAACTGAATAGAAATTTACCTATAACTGGTAAATTTCGGGTCTTAATCTATGCCTGAAATTTTGATCAATATAGCACTCAAAATCAATGTTGGAGATTCCTTTCCTACTTGCTATTGTGCCCAGAGGGTGCACGAATGAGGGTAAGAATTGTTTTTTGCCTCGGAAATATCATCATTTTTGTTGTATATTCTGGTAATGAGTGGAAAAAGTAGCTGTTTCTAAGATATCAGATCATGGACAAATCGTAAAACAAAGATCCCCTTTTTGTTTCCACCTCCTCCCAGGAGAAGTGACCAGATATTCGTAGGCATATACAGGTCATAACCGTAGGTGGTTATGTAGATCTGATGTGATGATGATTTGTATCTGATGGTTTTTTGTATAGGGGTTAAAATCTGATTACACAACTCTCTCTCAGCTATTGGTTTTGTTATTTAAAGCCAGTCTGTACTGGATGAAAGAACGTTAGGGATTAATATGGCTTAATTCTGGCCTTAAAACTTTTGGGCCAGGCAAATTCTGTTTAATTGTCACAATATTAACAATTCTATTGAATAACAAATGCACTATTGAGTTCCCATCATAAATTGTCTAGTTGTTTTGATTCTTTAGAATAAAATCAGTAATATCAACTCGGTTGAATGCCATTAATATCAGTAAATTTCCGATGACGAGAATTCTGTTTAATCACACTGAAAATGTCAATTCTATTGAATGGTATTATTAATAATCCAATTCTGATTGTAATGTGCCTCTATAGGGAGATGGTAGAATAGCTTAGTCTTTTATAAGTTCAGAACTACTCATTTATAAAGGAAAACAATTACTCTCTTCCTTTTATTCAAATTCTTCATTGGTTTGAATGGGTAAACAAATTTTGTAGAATTTTTATTCAGATGCAAATGGAACTGTTAGAAAAAAAAGTTGGGCTAATGTCAGGCGCATACTCATGACCTTGAGATTGGGTATTTAGTGTTAATGTGTAAAAAGACTATTAAAATATTCAAGTCAATTCTTGCCATATTGAGCAATGGTCTACCCTTGAGTGTCATTCCATGCTTTATTAAAAACATCAACTTGAAAAAAAATATTTATAGTTCTTAAAAAAATCAAATAAAGATAAAGTTATATTTTTGGCTGTTAAAACTAGGAGAAGAAGAATAACTAATTATTTAGGGGGAACTCGTATGTCTTGATAGGGTGTCAAGTCAAAAAGGTTAGTTCTAGCTGGTGATACAGGGACTCAGTATGCATAAATTTCACTCTTATACGCCAGATAATTTCGGCTATTATGAGTCATTAGTGTATTTGCTAACTCTGAATTTTCTAAATGGTTAGTAAAATATTGCAATGTATTTGTTTTAGGGCTCCAAAGGTCCCTTTTGTGTGGACCCTCCCCCCGAATTAAAACTTCATTCATATATGCCTGTATTACACTGTCTTTAATTGTATTATTTTTTTATTAATTTCAATGTAACGAATTGTGTAAGTAGGCTGGTAAATTGTACAAAAAAATTAAATATGAAAAAGCGTCATGTTTCAAATTTGTGTGTTTGGTCCTTCTTGGTCTCATATTTTTCTTATGGATTTACTGTTTTCTGCTTTTTGTCAACTTTTGATCGTAGTCTTTTGACCTTGATCACGAGGCCTTTTGACCTCGATCACTTTTGATCAGGAGTATGCTCGTTTGACATCCTAGGTCCAGCATTATTTTAAAAAGCGTCATTTTGCTGTAAAATTTATGATATTTCAGATTTGTAACAAAGAAGTATTTGTGTAATGGTAATCTGCACAATAGTATCTATAAGTCTCCTAAATTTGAATGGGTCTGCTGTCTCCTCCTGCCCCTGCTGCCCAAAAGTTGATTATTTTTTCCCAATAATTTGACTTAATATCTGAGTGAATCCCATCTCTTTATTTATGTGAAAGATTTTTCATAGAAAGTTTGAAAATTTGGGTCTAAATATCGAGTATTTTAGGCTTTAGACAAAAGTTTGCTAAGTTTTTGGAGGTCATTTTCGTGGTCTTGGTATGGCATACCCGAAGGAGGGCCCTCTTGAGGTTCGTCCAAGTACCCTGCCTCATCTAGGGAGGAATATCTGGATAAAAAATGATGCTTTCATTCATTTTCATCTTAAATTTAGAAAATCTAAAATTTATGAACCCTTCCTTAGAGTTAGGAGCGATTTTTCGTATCGGCACTTTTAAGACCCGAGATTAAAAAAAAGCCGTTTTTCGTTGTGGTGGTTTTTGTTTGTAGTTTTGCAATCCCAAAGCTATTAAGTTACATGCCCATATTAAGTATTCAGAATTTGATCTTTTAAAAGTAAATATAACAAATAAAGCTGGAAATAATATAATTAGAAAAAGAACGTTTTGATGGAAACTTTTAAAATTTCAAAGTCAGAACAAGAAAACGGTTTACCAAATCTACAGTATTCATGTCTGGGTTGTATCCAGGGTTTTGTTCAAGAGGGGAGGAGGAGGTCTGTTTACAAAGATGAATTAAAATGAAGTTGCCATCAATTCATCATGGCTAAACAGAGAACAAGGAGCCAATTGGTGTAAAAATGTTTTCATTTTCACTTGTTGATGGATAGTCTATCATCCATCCATCCATCTTAGGGCAGAACTAAGGTAGATATTCACAGAAATTTAGGGATGATTGAGATTTTTGGGTTAACTCATGACAGAAAATGTTGACTGGACTTTTGTACAAAGGAGGGGGGGGGCTCAATTAGTTTTGAATCACAGACAAACCAATTGACATAAGCCTAATAGGCTTGCTTGTTTAGATTCTCAGGCGGACTAGCATGTTTTAGGATTGACACATTGCCAACAAGTCCCTTGTACTCGTAGGTGAACCTTCAGTTTTTTGGTAAAGAGCAAGGGCAAACAGCAGGAGCAGCTAAGACTCTGATTGGATAAATACTTGTGCGATAGCTTTTGGAGAGGCACGCCCGCCTAGAGTCTCAGGCAGGGTGACCAAATTTTAGAATTAACATATGACACAAAATACATAAAAAATTAGTTTCTATGCATATTTGTTATTACGAGTCAGAGAAAAATTGACGATAGGTCAAACCCCTGACCCCCCTTGGGCACGGCCTTGGTTCGAGTTTTTTAAATTAGGATCTAAATAGCTAAAAAAGAAGCTTGGAGCTAACATTTTTATTATCTGTTGTCAAATACTTGTAAATAAAGCTTTATAAGCTACATCATGTACTTCGAGTTTGGATGGCTCATATTTTGAGTTCTTTTTCTTATTGGTATAAAAACAAAATTGTTGGTCTTAAACATTCTGCGTATCAAATTCTATATTCCAAAAAGCTTTTCTCATCCTTAAAACAACCTAGTATGCAAAGAAAATACCATTTTTTTTTGAATATTGTTGAATGGGAACATCCGTTGCCTAATTTAGCTGGTTTTTGTCATAATATGGAAAAAGAAAAATTAAAAATAATTACTTTATATGGCGAAACATAAAGATTTCCTACTGACAATCCCTCCCTAATCGTCGGGTATTCATGCTCATATTTTTTCGTTTTAGGACCAAAAGGAAAAGGAAAGTCGCCTACTTGAGAAACAATGCTTTTTAAAACTCACCTTTTGAAGTACAATAATCAAAATAGATATACGGAGGGGGGCTGTACAGGGAAGTTTTCCTTCAGGGCTAGTCAAAAGAAAATATTGGGAAAACCTCCTAAGCTTCATTTCTCCTCTTCCCCTCTCACAAAAGCTGTTACTGTATATACGAACTTCCTAGGGTCATATTTAAAGGTGTGTAGAAAAATCTGCCCTAAATATATAAGAGCATAATATTTTGATCATTTTAATTCTTAGCGAATTTAAGGGTTGCTATTTTGCAATTTTAAAGAGCATGTTTGAGTAGTCCTTACTTCAACTACCTTTTATTTCATTCATTACGTTTGTATTAAAGACCCCTTGGGCAATGTTTTATGTCTTACCCCTTTCACTCGAATAAATATATGGTTACGTCCGTCTGTGTATCATATATTTGACTGTGGCTCCAAAAAGACTACTAAGAATCTAGAAATTGGAAATATCAGAATTTAATGCGTAAAATGTTGCTTAACACTCTTGTCATATTCAAAGGCATGTGTTTTAAGAGTTCTGGAAATCTATTACACCAGGATTTATCTAAATAAAATTCAAAACCACCAACACATCTTAATTTTTACTTTCTTTAGTTGTCTGTTTTATGGGCTTCACTTCGGTTTCTAGCAGGGTTTTGGAGTTGGTTATAAGTTATAACCAACTCTACGAAAATTCTGACTCCACATAGGGACGGACGAAGAGCAAAATCTGGGGGGGTGGCAGTGTGACATGAGTGCCAATATGCGAAATCTTGGGTGGGGAAACAATTTGACAAGGGCGCTAATAATTGACCAAATCGACACTTTTATATTAAAGAGTGAAAAACAGAAGAAAAGAGGAATAAATGTACCAGAAAAAATCTTTGGGGGGGGGGACATGGTTCACCTAGATTCGCAAGTGACTCCACAGTCCTGGTTTCTAAGTAGCTCATATATCAATTCTTCAAAGCATCAAATGTAGAAAAAAAGAAGAAATCTTATGGAAGTTTAAATTTGTTTTAAAAGATGTTCATAATAAAGAGATGCATTCATTTGAATGATTTAATTTTTGCTCTATTTGCAAATTTGATATTACAAAATCAAATGTACTGTTGCCAAAATTAAATTACCATTGTAGAAGTTAATGATTTTGCAGAGATGAAAGTAAAAATATTTTGTTGAGATAATTAAGACAAGGAAGTATATCTTTATGAAGAATGGTGTGTGTATGATCTCGAGTACAATATCCATAGATGAAAATATATTTTATGAAATAAACTTCTTTTTATGATACTCATAATTTTTTCCAGGCAAAATGACTCGTTTTGCTAGAGCTGCTGGATCTAAAGCTTCAAATAAAAAAGCACCCCAAGAAGCAACCCCTTGGTCAAAACTGAAGCCCAACGAGAGACCAGTAGAAGAAGAAGAAGATTCTGAAGATATGGACGAAGAAATAGATGAAGAAGTGAGTGATCTTGGCTCTGATGAAGGAGTAGAAGGTGAAAGTGAAGATGGGGAAGGTGAAGATGAAGAAGGAAGTGATGAAGATGAGGAAGAAAGTGACGAGGATGAAGAAGAAAGTGGAGGCGACGAAGAAGAAAGTGGCGAAGATGAAGAAGTGGAAATGTTGCCTCAACCCCAGACAAATAAGAAACAGTTACAGACTCCTGTAAAGCAAGGGCCAACCCTCCAAGCTACACCTGCCAAACAAGGTCAAACTCCAAAACCTACACCTGCAAAGCAAGGCCAAACCCCAAAATCCGCACCTGCAAAACAAGGCCAAACTCCTAAACCTACGCCTGCAAAACAAGGCCAAACTCCTAAACCGACGCCTGCAAAACAAGGCCAAACCCCAAAACCCACACCAGCGAAGCAAGCCCAAACACCTAAGTCGACGCCAGCAAAAATTGTTAAGACGGAAGGAGACAAAGGAACAAAAACTGTCGAGGCTAAACATCCTAAAACGCCTAAAGTTACCAAGGAGGCTGTATCTCCAAAACCCACCCCTCGTCCAGCAAAAACTCCAAAACTCGAAACCAATGAACTAGAGAAAACGGAAATTGCAGAAAAAGAAAACGCACCAGTTAAAGAAGAAAATACAGCTAAAGTTAATGGCGCAACTGAAAAAAAGGCCCAAAAAGAATTTAAGGGCAAATGTCTTAAATGTAAAGAAATTGGACACAGAATTAAGGACTGTCCTGAAAATCCAAATAGAAACAAATGCTGGAAATGTGGAAAAGAAGGTCATAGAGCAAATGACTGCTCCGCTGCAGGTTATAAGTTTGCCACCTGTTTTGTGTGTGGTAACGAAGGACATCTTGCTAGAGAGTGTCCAGAAAATACTAAAAAAGGGAGTAAAAACGAGGGAACGAAAACTGCGCTGGGTCAAAATGCTTTTAAGTCTAAAAAAGGCGCCAAGAAATTAGCCTCTCTGTTGGTCAAGGAGGAACAGATCTCAGAACCAACAGTCACTAAAGAAGATGTCGCTTCTGTAGGAAAGGGTGGAAAAACACAAAGCCCCAAGAGAAAGCTGGAACAAGGAAATGTTGGATCCACGCCAGCCAAGAAATCAAAAAAGGGAAAAGTTGTTAAGACATAAAAATACGACGTATTTCTATATTTTGTATGGTAATTGAGTTGTAATTTTAATAAATTATACTGCTTGACGAAAATTGTGTAAAACTTGCTATACCAGATGGTATATGTTCTATATTTATCGTTATCTTTTTTAATACTAGCCGATTTGTCCAAGGATCTGGGTATAATGAAAAAGCTTATTAAGAAAAAACAAATTAAGAAAAGAATTCTTCAATGTTTTTGAAAAAGAGGATTTTTAGGACTTCTTCTTCTTTTTTTTGAAAATAATTTGCTGTTTTTCTCATTAGAGGAGTTTCGAAACAGTGTGGAAGAAAATATATGAACCTAGCATTGCTTACGTTCTACTGAGGCTAACCATGGTAAATTTTGGTCAAGACTATGGCTCAATGTCTCTTATTCCCTAAGTTCTAGAGTGGTAAATGATAAAAGATGCTGTGGCTTAGTGCCACGGTAAACCATCTAAAATAATTTTCCATTCATAAAAATATATTAGCAGTTTTGCTGCAAAAAATTTCTTTGAACGGAAAAAGCTAAATCTCTAAACATCTTAGTTTAGATTAAAGTGGTTACTTGTGTATTATACAGAACACATCTAATACGTGAAGGTAGGCTATTCTTTCTTGCTTCATAATATGCAGACTAGTCATAGTTCATACGTTTTGTATGCAGCCCCGCTATACTTTACCCCCCTGCTCCTCATGTGCAGATGTATAGTCCAATGATATGTATCGTATCTATCTCCCAATGCGTCTCGGCTGTCTCAATCTGTGTACCTGTAAATTGAATCAACCTGTTTGGAAGCGAAACTGGAAAAACAAATTACGAGTGGGAGACTGCATTGAAAACACAGAATTGTATGATATATTTCAATACAAAAGGCATTGAAAATGTATAATAGTCTTAGTTTAAATTCAAAGGGGAATGAGATATGATATATCTTATTATTGTGCTATCAGGTTACATCTTCTAGGTCTTTGACACTTTCTAATTCCATCAACATTTGTCAAATGTCTTCCCGAGTAATTGTCTATGAATAGGCCAGTCTCAGGGACTGGCCGCATATCAAACAATAATTTATAAGAAGAGTATGGCTTGAATCAGCTCTCTAGGGCCACAATGGCAGAAGGGTTAAGATTGCTAGGCCACATTTGCAGATTGCTTAAAATTTTACTTTTGGGCCATCCATTTGGGGTGAAATTAGATTCATGTACTCAGATAGGATATTGAAAGTTCGTAAGGATGGATTTAAAGCAAATATGAACTTTTGTAAGGGGGCAAGGAGATTTTGAGTTGATTGAGATTGAAGAGGATGATGTGTAGTTGTTCGTACTAGTGGTGGTAGTATAAACTTCTACAAAACCTCCGTTTTATCGCTGGATCTATGTTAGAGTATGTCAAAACCTAATACAACTGCCACTGTAAACTGATTCTGATCTAGAGGTTTGGTTTACTTCTCCATCCATTAATGCTAAAGTCTTTTGCTGTGGTCACAGTCCTCAAATGTTTTGATTTTACTCTCAGCATCTTTTTCCACCCAGAGTGGTCCATTATGTTAAAAATCTTCTTTGAAGTAAAAGAACAGTGAAAATTAATTTTGGTGGTTGGAATGTGTTAAGTAGAAACCTACATAACCATGTATATTTGAAACATTGATAACATTCAGGAAATCAGTTATCAATGAGAAATACCTCAATATGCAGTAGCTGAATGCAAATTAAAAAAAGAAGAAATGGGGTGAAAAATCAGCAAAAAATACACTAAAACATGAATTGTTTTTTAATTAAATTAGTTTTGCTTGATTATTTCCACGTCTCAATTTGACAGCACTGACAAAAATGTAATTCTTAGCTAAGTTTGAAACGAGCAAAATATAAATCTTGAAGACTCGATGTTACAGGTAGACTTAAGATAGGTCCTTAAGACGGGACAAAAAATGTTTTTATTTTAATATTCCTTTTATCTTAACGGACCTGTTTCTTTAATCAATTCTTTCGAAATATACATACTCACCCGCTGAGCCATCGTGATGGTCATGCAAAAAACTGATGAAATCTGACAAATCAGATTATTCCTCAAGTTAATCAAAACGTTTATCGTTTCTAAGTTTCGTCTTTTTCCAAATAGTCAATGGCGCAATGTCCGAAAAGGGCCAGAGAGGGCAAGCATGTTTTTAACTTTTTGTAGATGCAGACAGAAAAGTATCTTTCTAAATCTGAGAAGAGGGCGATTTACATCCCCCCCCCCACTGACGCCCTTTCAAATAGCTGTTCTTTAATAGTTACCCAAATTGCGTCTTTGCTCCCCCACAAAATTCAATGCTGTGCTATGTATTGCTTCAAATCCCCCCAAATTTTTTCCTAATAAATATGTTTTTTAACAAGAGGTATTATTTATTTGTTGCTATTTTTTTTTTGGGGGGGGGGGGAGTTGTGTTGGGTTAATAATTTTGAATATATATTTTTTTAGCTTTATACCTTTAGCTTGGGGGTGGTGTTGGAGGCATTTGTTCCCCTTTAAAGGCCAATAAAGGAGCCAGAGCTTCGTTGGTGCACGCTAATTGTGCATCTACCCCTTCTTGAGCTTTTCTTGTGTTTGCACACCTCCAAAGCAAGGCCTAACACCAGAAAACCGTGCTAAGACGAAGGAGCGAAAACTATCCTGGCTGAACTTTTTCAAACACCTAAAGCGACCAAGCATAAAGCTGTTGGATTGGTTAAAAACACATGAGTTACAGAAGGAAATAAAACTAGGGAATACTTTGAAGTTAACAGAGAGGAAAACGGAGATAATAAAGAACTTCGAAAGAAGTTTAAAAGAGGGGTGCATTATATGTAATCAAATTGGACATTAGCTTAAGGGCTGTTCTGAAATCCTAATGAAAATAATTGTTACAAATGCGAATTGAAGCTCATGGAACAAATGGGAGTTCTTTTTAATATTTTTTTGTGATCTATGAACTAGTAAGACTAGTTAGGTTTATAAAGAAAATAAAAAGGCCAGTGAAATTCAAAAAAGGTAAATGTGTATAATAATCAGGGGAAGTTTCACCCTCCCTCCCCCCCCCCCCCAAAAAAAAAAATCTGAGTCGTAAGCTGGGAGGGAAAGTCCAGGTGAAAAACAAACATATTATTCAAAACTGTTAGACAAAGTCCATGGGAGGCAAAACCCTTTCTTCTTCATCATCATTTTTTTAGTACCCTTCCCCCAGAATTAAAATTCTGGATACGACCCTGGTAATAATTATGCTTTTATATGAAGTGTATGCAATATAACTTACTAAGTTTTAGCCTTATTGTAGGAATGTCAGAAGATGTATCTTTTATGAATATTCTCAGTCGCTTTATATGACTGAGGATTTCATACTCTTTTTAAAGAAGCGACTGCGCATTTTTTTTTAAAGAAAAATTTGATTAAAAACTTTTGAATACGCTTTTATTTCAAGCTGAACCAAAGAGTAAAAATAATCTTGATTTCTGATGCCTTGGAAAAGTTTTAAAAACTAAAAATTGCAGCTTTCGGTTGTCACGACAGAGAACCTCCTTTAAATACTTGTAAGTCATTTCGTGTTAAATTCTCAGTTTTTCATTTTGTTCTAAAATTTGGATTTTTCTGGCTGGAAAACAATATTTTCTTTTCAAATATTTTTGAGACAAATATTTTTGCAAAAAATTCATATCTTTATTTTAATTTTTTTTAGTCTTTGGTAATTTCTATTAGCCCGGAAAATGAAATATTTTCATACTCACTTCAAAGATTTTCTGCTTTATACTTATTAACACCACTTTTAAATTTCATCCCAAGGCCCTGGCTACACCCCTCTTCAACAACCAATAGCCACAACGTTAACCGCATACGATTAATTCTTTAGTATCACCTGTGTACGAGTATTTTATTTTTTGAAGATATAAAGCGGTATTTCATCCTTTTTTTTCTTTTGAAGATGGTATATTGGTTGGGTTTTTTTAGACATAAATGGGTAATTCATTTTCTTTAAAAAATTAAACCACTTACACTTTTCTTTCAATATTTGATTATCCTAACAAAAACAGTTAAATAAGAGCGTTTCCAACTTGAATTTTGATTAGGACATTTCGAAGGATAAAAGTTTGACTAGTTTTTTTAAGATTTAAACAGGATTTACCTGATTTAATCTGGATTTGAAGATTTGTTTTCTTTGAAGATGCTTGATCGTCTAAACAGAAAATGTTAAACATGACCATTTTCAAATAAAATTTGATTTTGACATTTTAGAGGATAAAAGTTTGACTAGTTTTTGAAGATTTAAACAGGATTTACCTGATTTAATCTGGATTTGAAGATTTGTTTTCTTTGAAGATGCTTGATCGTCTAAACAGAAAATGTTAAACATGACCATTTTCAAATAAAATTTGATTTTGACATTTTAGAGGATAAAAGTTTGACTAGTTTTTTTAAGATTTAAACAGGATTTACCTGATTTAATCTGGATTTGAAGATTTGTTTTCTTTGAAGATGCTTGATCGTCTAAACAGAAAATGTTAAACATGACCATTTTCAAATAAAATTTGATTTTGACATTTTAGAGGATAAAAGTTTGATTAATAGTCCTTGAGTAGGCTTAAGGCTATTCACAATAAAATCTCACGAACAGTGAGATTTAGCTGGCACTAATTTAGCCAATCAGAAAACTCTAAGAAAAATCTGATTGGCTCAAGGTAACACTAGTCAAACCCTGGTACTAGTAAGATCTTATTATGAATAGACCTTCAAATATAATTCTTAGGTAAACTGGACTTTTAAATAACTTCTGACATATATTGTGAAATGATATTTTTATATTTTAGTTTATATGACTCGTTTGGCAAGAGGAGGTGGATCTAAGGCATCATATATGAAGTTGTCTCCAGAAGCAATCCCTTCGTCAAAATTGAAGCCTAAGAGCGAAGGGGTAGATATAGTCTCAACTGAAGAGCCTGTAACCCCTAAAATTAATCCTGCAAAGCAAACTAAAACCCCAAAATCCGCTGCTAAGCAGGTAGAGATTTTGAAACCGTTTCCTGATCAGATTGAAACACCCAAAGTAACGCCTATGAAGCAAGTGAAAACTCCCAAAACTACACCAAAGAGGAAGAGTGCGACGCCTAAGTTCACGCCTTCAAAACATAGTAAGATATCTTCTGATGAGGAAGAAGGGGTAGACATAACCCCAAATGAACAGCCTGAAACCCCTAAAAGTAATCCTACGAAGCAAACTAAAACCCCAAAATCCGCTACTAAGCAGGTAGAGATTTTGAAACCAACGTTCCCCGATCATATTAAAACGCCCAAAGCTATGAAGCAGGTGAAAAATCCCAAAACTACACCAACGAAGAAGAGTGCGACGCCTAAGTTTACGCCATCAAAACAAAGTAAGATACCTTCTGATGAGGACGAAGGGGTAGACATAACCCCAACTGAACAGCCTGTAACCCCAAAAACTAATCCTTCCAAGCAAACTAAAACCCAAAAATCCGCTACTAAGAACGAAATTTCGAAACCAACACCTGTCGATCAGAGTGATATACCCGAAGCTGCTCCAGTTAATCAAGTAAATACTTCAGAAGCAGAAGCTAATGGTCTGGAAGAAGATTTAAAGCCAGTGCAGAAAGCAAGAACTCCAAAAAAAGGGAAGGTACCAGCAAAATGGGGAAACGATTATAACCGAGCAAACAAAAAGAATGTTAAATTTTTTAAAGGATCCTGTCTGAAATGTCGGAAGCAAGGACACAAACTTGTTGACTGTCCTGATAATACACATAAAGAAACGTGTTTTAAATGTGGGAAACAAGGTCACAAGTACACTCAGTGCCCAACAGGAACAAGTTTTAAGTTTGCTACTTGTTTTGTTTGCAATAAACAAGGGCATATTGCAAGGGAATGTCCAGAAAATCCTAGAGGAGTTTTCCCCCATGGAGGAAAATGTAGGAGTTGTCAAGAAGAAGGTCATATGATGGTGGATTGTCCTAAAATGAAGAGGAAATTTAAAGATGAAAATATGATGGAATCAAAACCACCCAAGAAAGTAAAAAAGGAAAAAGTTGTTAAAATGTAGAGATATGATGGTTAAAGTGTCTAGTTGTACATCTACATTATAATGTAGATGTAGAGTTGAAATGTAGAGGTATGATGAAATCAAAACTAGCCAAGGAAGTAAAAAAAGTTAAAAGTTGTTAAAACGTAGAAATATGATGGTTAAAATGTAGATTTATACCTCTATATTAAAATGTAGATGTACAGTTAAAATGCCGAGATACGATGGAATCAAAACTAGCCAATAAAGTAAAAAAAGGAAAAAGTTGTTAAAATGTAGAGTTAGATTTTATCAACTCCAAGGCCTCTTGTGATATTTATAATTTCTTTTCTAATCGGTTTTAGGCTTTCTGGTTGATCATGTTTTTTTTGTTTTTTTTCGCAAATTGTGATTAATCTCGCTTTGCAAATATTTACATTTCGCGATCGAATACTATGTAAAACGTAAAAAGTGTCAAAACTCAAAATTTTAAGACGCATTTGAATCTTTACAAAAATTACAGAAGAAAGGAAGAAATACAGGTTATAAATATCATTTTTTTTTCAATGTACTTCTAAATCAACTAGTTGGAAACAAAGAAATGAACACATCATTCCAGACAAGAATTGAGTAATAAACGGTAGAATTGTTGGAGTGTTTTTCAGGGCAGGAGGGGGCTAAGGCTAATGATAAAAGTAGTGAAAAGCTACAATTTTCACAATAAAATATTGATTGGTTTAACAGCTAAATTGAGACAGCTGCACAAAACAGGGAGATTTCGAAAGTTATATAAAAAATTTCGGTAAACAATTTTTAAACTAGGTGTATGAAAGGATAAACGTGATCGGAATAGTAATGGTTGTGGAAACTCCTTTTTCCCCAAAACCATCGAATCAAAATTTTGAATTAGCCATTCTGCTCAGTATAGTTGAAAGGTCCAGTAACTATGTCTTTCAAGATAACCTGACCCACCCCCAACAGCCCCTGGGGGTAGGTCCTTAAGTTATAAAATTTGCTCATTGTTTACGTATAGTATTTGTTAGTGGGAGGCATACAAAAATTTTCGGGATGAGGGAACTTTGTAATCGGGTGGGTTTTTCATAAAAAGAATTTTCCGCAGGGAGGGATATATCTGGGGGTGAACTTTCCAGGGAAAATTTTTCACTGGCGGGATGTGACAGAATTCCTATACGAAATTATTTTTATTTGCCATTCTTTCTCTTTGCCAACTCAATTTTGCATGTGGGGATGTTCCAGGGGAAATTTTCAGCGGGAGGATGAGTTTCCGAAGTAATTAGAAAAGTATTTTCCAAATGAAAGTATGCTAGGGAAAATTTTCAGGCTGAATCGTCAGCAATTTTTTTTTACAGATATGGAAGGGAATTTTCAGCGAGAATAGAACTGTCTGGAGGAAATTTTACGGGGTGAGGGAAAGTTAAATGAGATAAACTTTCCATGGAGGAGTTTTCCTTTAAAGGAGGGAATTTTTCTGTGGAGGGTGAGTCAAATTTACCGGTATTATTTGAAAAAGATCAGAAATTAAATATGAAAAAGAAATTTTTTAAACTAAAAGTAAGGAGCAACATTAAAACTCAAAACGAAAAGAAATGATTCCGTATAAAAAGGGGTTGCCCCTTAATACCTTTCTCTTTACGCTAAAGTTTAAGAACGACTCCTGAAACACAAGGACTGTTTAATTAGAAAAGAAAGCTTTTTAAAAGTGCGAAAAAATTTTGCGTGAACAGCAAGGTATTGAGGAAGAGGGCAGCCCCTTCAGATAGGGAATAATTTCTGTTCGTTTGATTTTTAGTGTTGCTCCTTGCATTCAGTTGAAAAAAACTTTTAGTCTAATACAAAACAAAGAGCCAAAACTTACTTATTTGGCTAGACAAATTATTGAACCTTCTTGGCTTCAGTCTCTTGTCAAGGGGTCCTCGGCGTCGGGAATGACGTTCGCATCCTCCATTGACTCGGATCATTTCAGCCATAATAAGATCGTTTGGCAGAAATTTGAAACAGCCCTCAATGGTAAGACACTAACATTCATTCAGAATGGCCATTCCAAGGTTATTTATACCCTCAAGATTCTCTGTCCTCCTGGATTTAAATCCTTTTAATGTATTTTCACTGAAGAAAAATTAAAAAAAAAAAAAAAACACACCAAATATCCTCCATCTTGGTTTAGAAATACTCTCCTTTTGATCGTCTTGACAGAAAAAAAAAATCCCCCCATCCCACATTTTTGCGAATTAGTGATCCTGCCTCCTCAAACAAAAACAAATGTGTAATGTTTTTTTTGTGTTTAGGCTGCATGTTGCACTACAGTTGGTTGAATCGATATAGTTGATAATTATAAATAAAATATTGGCATCGTATGGTAACCGAATATCTTTGAGATTTCAGCATACTCGTAACGGAGTAAGCATCGTTCGCAATGAAACCCCTGATTCAAAGGCATTTTGAGAGTAAGTGTAGATTCTCTTTTCATCTCAAAAGATGTCTTAACGTATCGTTTGTTCTAAAAGCAGAGTTTCTTAGAATAAAATGTCTTCGGCTGCTTCCTACTAACTGGGAAGAATCACTTTGGCACATCTTGTTTCACCGTCACCCCTTGTCCACAGAAAGAAAACAATAATAATCATTATAAATGTACAAACATTTTACCAATACACATGCTAATATTCCTCAGAACATCAACAGAGAAGCCTTTAAGAAATGAATGGATCTCTTAGAAGAAGTCTGGCTCTTAAGAGATATTGGACGCCTAAAAAAGGCTTGTACGGACTAGAGAACAAGATTGGCACCTCTAGTTAATTCTTACTAGATCTTTTGAAATAAGCCCCACTTCGTAAGTCGAACTGAATAAGTGTCAAATGTAGTAAAATTGACTAAACCCTAGTGAACTTTTTTGAATGCAACTGCTAGTACTAGCAACTCACCACAATACCAAGCCAACTGAGGCCAACACAGCTACGCACGCTCCTGCTCCATTCAAATCTATTCAACGCCTCTCTCTTTACACCCACCCAAGAAGCTTTTACTTCCATTAAATATTTCTTTACGACATCTTCCTATCTGAACTGTCAGTGTCCTGCTTTCCGTTTAGACCTTGACAGTTGGCCGAAAAGGACAATCTTCGGCAAACTGTCATCTGCAGAACGTGCTCTAGCTATCTCAACCTTTCTCTCTTTATAGGCTTAGAAAGCAGGATTGAGCCACACTATCCGTAAAGCCTTCTGTTTGATATACGGTCAATCAGTCGGGTACCCAAAATAGTCAGTAGGAAACTTCTCTGGAAAACATCTAGCAGATCTTCCTCCGAATTTTCGGAATGCCCATGCTTCAAAACCATATTTGACTACTTTCATCGCTGTAGCTTCCAATATTCTAATCTTAGTTTGCAGACTTATTTTCCTATTCTTACAAACTTTTTTCAGCTGTGAAAAAAAACGCCACTGGCCTTGAATATTGTACTTATAACATCTTAGCTGCATCCACCGTTTTTACTAATAACCCTACCAAGCTAAGTGAAGCTCTCCACTTGGTAAATCTTTTCGTTGCCCAACGTCACCTTGTCATCTTCACTTATTCTTAGCCGTAGCGACTTAGTCTTCTTAACATCAATTCTCAAACTTATTATATCACTCTGAACTTGCAAAACCTCTTAAAAGTTCATTTATTTTGCTCACCCTGGTTTAAGCATTTAGGATGCTTAAACCACCAACATAATCTAAGTCCAAGAAAACGTTTCTTCCCTGTTTGATTCCGTGTTCTCCCATTGCCTCTCTTGTGCTCCTTAAGAAATCCATCAAAATGATCCATATAAAGGGGGATAGAACACAACCCTACTTAACTCCTGGTTTAATACAAAACCAGCTACTTGTCTCATCTCCTCGCATCAGTGTTATTCTCGTACATAGCACTAATCATTTTAATTTATTTATCTGGTATACCATACAAGAATATGACATTCGCTTAAGTCCTTCTATCAGCTAAATTAAACACTTGCTCATAGTCTGTAAAACCGAGTACTAAAGGTGTTTATCGACTCGGGCACTGCTCAATTATCCACCTAAAAGTGAAAATTTGGTCGACATATTCTCTACCCTTCCCAAAACCGCAGCGTTCTTTTCTTAAAACTTTGTCTACAGTATCTTTAAATCTAAACAGTATCATGATGCTAAATTATCCACTACCCACAGAGACTAGGCTAATGCGTCTATAATTGCCACACTCACTCTTATCACCTTTCTTATACAAGGGTTTAATTAGTGTTTTCCTAGAATTGCTAGGTACTTCCTATTTTTCCAAAAATCATATTCATAATCTTCAGTAATTTATTTTTAACTTCATAGTCACCATATTTAAGACAGCATTTTCCACACTGTCAGTACATGGGCTCATATTGATTTTTGATCCTTCTTGCACTGTCATTGATTCTTCCTCACAAAATCAATCTTCCTTCTTATCCATATGTCACAAAATTTTTCATTTCCTCCGTGTCTTTTCCTGTAACTATCCCGGTTTACCGCATTCTCAAAATATTCTGCCCACCTCTCTTCAACTCTTTCCTTAAAATTAATTGTGGTCCCGTTCCTATCTTTAACTGGAACAAGTCCTGATTGACTACTCCTTCTCAATTTATTAGCATGATGCTCATGCCAGCATAACATTTTGCTACTATGCCGTCTAGCCGCATGTTCCACACCCTCAGCAATTTTATTCATGGTCTCCACTTCAAAGCTCATTAGTTAACATTGTAACGCTTACTCCACTTTCTTTGCATTTTTCTTATTTTCATATGATCTACTGAGCATTTTTATCTGGTAAGTTTATTCAAGTTGCAGTTTTTTCCGTATATCAGATTAATCTGATCGTTATTTCAATCTTTACCTAGAACCTTTTCTCTTGATAAACTACATTGACGGATATTTTGTTTCGCGCTATTTCACTCCACATCTGAAATTGTAAAACACGACTACCAGAGGTTCTGGTAAATCAGAATCATCCAATCCTATCACCTTTCCCCAATAAGCACCTTTCTAAGATTTATCATTGGATTCCGTCGGGCTCGAATGGGCTAAATTTTCAGGCTTTTGCATATCAGCTCTCCTAATTCAAGCGGCGAAGCTCCCTCTTCCCCCCTTAGCCGGTCCTGTAGTGCTAAAAATGAAACAATTGACCATTGCCTATTTGAATGTAATATACTGACGTCTACACAGTTTACCCTGCAATGTAAACTGTTAGAATGCTTCAAACACCACAAAGTTCCACTATAAGCCAAGAGTCTAGCTGACTATACCTACACACAGCTTAGAAATCACTTTTTATCTTTTTATATTCCAACTCCTAGAATAAAAAGATTTGCTGCAAGAAATCTGAGCAGTTTCAAGATAAATAAGAAATAGCCTATTAAGCAGCTCTGTCCATCTCACCGAGTGAGTCAAAAGGAAAAGAGCTGAATAGTCTCGACTGAAAAGTCCGCGTCTGCTGAAAGAAAGAACAAGGTGAAACAGCATTTTTTACGTACAAATTTTAGAAACTTACTGAAAAAAACTATTTTCCGTCTGAGACCTGGTCATGAAATGACCAGGTCTCGTCAAGCACTATATCATCTCACAGATAGCAAGTCATGCCCTTTTTATAAGTGTGTAATTGTTGATGAAACAATTGATCACATTCTCTCCGAATGCCCTCGTTTCACAACCGAGAGAACTATTCTAATCAGAAAAGTCGAATCACTGGGCCTGAAGGCGTCCACACCTCTCGTTTTAGGTTTTACTCATGTTAGTAAAGATAAATAGATAAAAATATTAGAGGCATTGGGAGTTTTTGTATCTTCAACAAAGATTTTCAACTGGTTGTAATTTCATTTGATTTAATTAGGTTTGTTGTTTTTTTTTCCGCAGTCACAAGAGTGCAGGGAGAAGAGAAAATGATTTGACCTGTAGTATATATTTTTATCTTCCTTGTTTTTTTAATTTATTTGATTTGTATATTTTTTTTGTTTCTATGATTTTCGTTTAATTATTGTTTGGCGACGCAGAGGGCGAGAGCCGAGCGTATTTTCTCTGCAACAACAACAACAACTACCTGGAACTTTAGAAACCTTTGGGAACTTCCCGAACCCTGATCCTAACTGCTCATTGTAAAATTAAGGATTGCTATTATTTTTTTTTCGGTAAAGTTGCAGGATTGTGGCTCTCAAGAATGAGACAGGCTGAAACAAAAAATTTTAGACTATTAATTGTATGGGATACCACCAGATGGCTAATTTGACAGTGTATATATAAACAAGTCTTTAAATTAGTCAGTCAGTATTATGAGCCTAGGAGCTCAGCTGGACTTAAGAAACATGTTAAGAATTCAATTCTTATTCCATAATAGGCCAATGCAGAATAACCATAGTTAACAAATTTTACAAGGGGAGAACCTGTATCTTCACTTCTTTCTTTGTTTTTCAAGTTTTTCTAAGAAATCCATGAGTTTCTTAGAAGAGGGTGCTTGGGGTTCAATCCTAACTGCATCAAGGCTGGGTGACAAGCTTGCTACTTGTCCCTTTAAAAAAGAACCAGCAAGTGAAATGTTGATTTAATGCTTGCATTTGTGACAAATCATCCAGATTTCTGTTTCCCCTCCAAACCCCTATGTCCCTGGATCCGATTCAAATCGAAAACTGAGCCTCTGAGACATAATATCTTCCTATATATCAAGTTTCATTAAGATCCAATCCCCCATTCATAAGATAAAAATACCTCAATTTTCACATTTTCCAAGATTTCTGGTTTCCCCCTCCAACTCCCCCCAATGTCACCAGATCTGGCCTGGATTTAAAATAAGAGCTCTGAAGCACAAGATCTTTCTAAATATCAAATTTCATTAAGATCTGATACCCATTTGTAAGTTACAAATACCTCATTTTTTTCTAATTTCTATGAATTAATCTATGAATAAACGAGTTTAAGGGGAAGTGTTTTAAATGCACGCAAGTTGGACATAAGGCTTCTGTCTGTTCTGACAATCCAAATCAAAATAAATGCTTCAGTTGTGGAACAGAAGGCCATAAATCTAAAGAGTGCTCCACAGGAAATAGTCATAAATTTATTACCTGTTTTGTTTGTAGTGAAAACGGACATTTTGCTAGAGAGTGTCCTGAAAATACTAAAAAAGGCGAACACATACCCTCTGTGTCAGCCAAGGGGAAGATTGGAAGACAGAGGATAGCGGAACAAGAAAATGCGGCAAAATCAGCACTAAACAAGAAATCAAAAAAAAGGAAAAGCTGTTAAAACATAGAAGTGGAACACATTTCTGTATTTTTTATGGTAATAGAGCTATTATTTTAATTAACAATACTCCTTGAATAAATATTTCTCTGCAATATATACTATTGTGTAGAATTTTTAACAGTTTGGGAATGTTAGCTTATTAGTATAAGCGCCTCTGGATAAAATAATCAGTTAAAAAAATGAATTCAAATCGGAATAATTAACCAATTTTAGATTAAATAAATACATATATTATTTGATAATTGTTTATTATTAAATATTTAACAAGGTTAAATGAAATCACTGAAATGAATTAAAACACGTATTTTTAGGATTTAAGGAACCTTTCTTTTATGTTTTTTGATAATTGTCAACCCTATTTTGACTTAAAGGAGTTTTGGAACCATTTGAAGTTTTTTTTTATTATGAATAACGTTGCCTTATATTCTAAGTTGGCTTAACCATAATCAATTTAGATCAAAGTTGAGTTTTGTGATCTAAAATTAATTTGCATCTACCTGAGTTTATAGAACAGAAAAATACAAGCTGTAGGATGGTGTCAAATAAAATCTCATTGATCGAAAGTAAAGCTTTTGTTAATATTACTGTTTAGTTTTCTCTTTGTTGCTAATATTTGATTTTTTCTTAATTTATTTCTAATTGTAGTTTTTAGCACTTTTAAGAAAGCTTCTTATTGTTCGAATTAAACTACCCTTGTGTTTCAGGAGTTTTTCTTAAAAAACTTAGACAAAAAGTCAGGTTTAAGTTTGAGTGTTACTCTTTACTTTTAGTTGGAAGAACTTGTTTTTATATTTAATCTTATTAAAAATGCACTTGAACATGCTAAGTTGTCAGCAAAAAATAGGGAAGTTTAAAATTTATAAACGATTGAAAAAAACCATGAGAGCTTTAACTCATCGATTTTAATTAAAATTTTTTCATTGATTTTCGATTCTACATAAAATCGAATAGTTGTGAGCATCAAGCCATGGCTAACTGTATAAAAAGCCAAGACAGTTAGTCCAATTGAGTGAGAGCCAAATCTGGCATTAATCCCCATATTATTATGATTGTTTAAAAATGATCTTAGTTCATTTGTTAATAGATAAGTCTGTCTATTATTCGTCCTTGCGTCCCTAGGTTAGAAGAACTAAGGTGGTATTGCATTTTTTCCGAGAAAATTAAATAAAAGAAAAACCTAAGAAGAAAATAACTAAAAAAAAAGAAAAAAGAAAAAAAGGTAAAAAACTAAAAAAACAAACAAAAAAAAGGTAAAAAAACTAAAAAACTAAAAAGCTAAAAACTAAAAACAGAAAAAAAAATAAAAAAGAACAAAAAATAAAAAAAGAAAAAACTAAAATAAGAAAAACCCTAAAAAGAAAACATAAAAACAAAAAAACTGAAAAAGCTAAAAAGAAAAAATATAAAGAAGAAAAAACTAAAAAAAAAGTCAGTTTTCCATTGGTCATAAGTTCTTCTTATGAATGCTGTAACGTGGCACCTTCATTCGCATTTCTTCATTCATTCGTCAGGACCAACGCATACCAACGCACCTTCATTCATTCGTCAGGACCAACGCATAGACCAACGCAGGACCAACGCACCTTCATTCATTCGTCAGGACCAACGCATACTTGTCTAAACATTTGGGATCGACTGTGGTGTTGCAGTTATCTACGCCTGCAGCTGCTAACACTGGGCGTTTCGAACCCGGCAGGCTCGCCTTAACAAGCGTTAAGGACCCTCGAAAAAGATTCACGCCTGGCAGTTGACCGTTGGGCTAGTACAGTCTTCAGGCGCAGCGAACCGAGTGACCTAAGAGCATTACGGTGGTGGCAGCGGAGGGATCATGTATAAGTAACATAACCTTTATCAGTTTTCCATTGGTCATAAGTTCTTCTTATGAATGCTGTAATGTGGCACCTTCATTCGCATGATATTGCAAGGGGGGGATGCACCAAGAAATTCCTCTCCATCATCCTGGTTATATCCTAGTCATTTACAAAAATACCGTGCTTTTGATAGTTTCTTTCGACAAAGCTAATTTTATTTATCTAGAACCAAATTTTACTGTCCGCAAAATAATATTTGTCGAGCCTATGCCCAAGAAGGTAGGGGTTATGGTAAATCCACCCAAGATTTGTCTAAAGAACTTTTCTTCCTGTCGAATGTAAACAGTAGCCTAAAAACGTATATTTTTGATATTTGTGTCCTGGTAAAATAGTCCATCTTTCATTTATTTTTACCAGGGCAGTATTATACAGGAACGGGCAAGGAGAGTGGGTCCAAATTTTGGTGGTTTAGAAGTTTAACAATAGAGGGGGATGAAACGAAAAAATATAAGAAAAATTGTAATGTTCTGAAGATTTTCTGAGATAGATGGCGCATCATCAAAAGCCACTGTCTTACAAATAAACGTTGTTTTTTTTATAAAAGATAACAATCACCTTTTTTTGGTTTATGATGTAAAAATTGGACGGATATCTATATAATTAAAATAAACAAATATGTAAATAATTAAAATGAAATAAACGAATAAGTGTAAATTAAATAAACGAATAGGCATAAATCGAATAAACAAGTATTTGCATAATCAAATTAAATAAAAATATGTATAACTTAAATAAACAGATATTTATATAATTAAAATGAAATTGACAAATCTTTATAAGTTAAATAAACAAATATGTATATAATTACAATCAAATTAAATAAACGAATAAGTATAAATCAAATAAACAAATATTTAAATCATGAAAAATATGTATAAATTAAATAAAAAATATGTACAAATTAAATAAACGAATATACATATAATTTAAATTAAATTGACAAATCTATATAAATTAAAAAAAAAACAATAAGTTGAAAATTAAATTAGATAAAAGAATAAGTATAAATAAAATAAACAAATATTTACATAATCAGAATCAAATAAAAAGTTTGTTTAAATTAAACAAACAAATATTTAAATAATCAAAATTAAATAAAAAAAACACATAAATTAAACATACAAATATGTATATAATAATTATTTCTATAATACAGCTCACCAGTTTTTTACACATAAAGAGAATTCCGGTTGTTTCTTTCGTTGGTCTTGGCAAAAGCTGCATCACAAAGGTGGGAGGGGGCTATCTTTTCTATTTTTTTCAAATCTCTAGCAAACTCTAACCTTTTTAATTTCTACAATAGAAAACTAACCCTTCCTAGAAAAAAATTCATTGACAACTTTGGTGACTGCTTCCTTGAGCCATGACAAAACTTGCACCATGGGGGATGATACCTGCTGAGCCTTTTTTCGACTGTTTCTTGCGAATATAGAGAGAAATTGTAATTTTCCAGAGTGTAGTAAAACTTTTTCATTTTTTTTTATATAAAGCTGTGAAATGATAGTATCTTCTATTTTGGTATAAAAGAAAACTAATCCTTCAATAAAAGAGAATGAATGACAACTTTGGTGACTGCTTATGTTAGCCATAACAAAACTTGCACCATGGGGGGATTGTACCTGTTGAACCTTTCTTTGGCGATGTTTCTTGCGAATACAGAAAGGAATTGCGATTCACTAGAGTGTACTAGAGCTTCCTTACTTTTTTTCATAAATCTCTAATGGACTGTAACTTTTTCTTTATAAGGAAAATGACCTGTTCTGAGAAAAAATTGTGAATGACAACCTGGGTAGTTGCTTTCGTTGGTCATGACAATACCTGCACCCCAGAAGATGGCAGCTTCTATATAAATCTATAACAGAATATAACACTTTTTTTATAATAGAAACTGACCCTCCTAACGGAAAAGAGTGACTAACAACTACCCATGGCTGCTGCTACCCTTGGCCATGCGAAAAATGCACCATGGTTGGATGGTACTTGCTAAACCTTTCTTTGGCGATGTCCTTTGTGAATAAAGAAAGAAATTTTAGCTCTGAAAAATGTAGTATAACTTCGATATTTTTTTTTTATAGCTCCATAGCAGAATATTGCTTTTTCTGTTATCTAAAAAATTGAAATTTTTTATTGCTTATAGATTAAATGACAACTTGGATTGATTTATTTGTTCCCTATTTCTAGATTCAAATTAAGAAATAAATGCAAATAATTTCAAAATTTTATTAACTTTTATTTACAGCATGTTTCATAAAACTTTATGAAAAGATAATTACAAACTTCTCATCAGCTCAAAAAAAAAATCAAAAGTATATTCTGAAATGCAAAGGTTAAGCTCGGCTCTCACGTATCTAACGTACAAATTATTGCAGAAAAGAAGAAAAAAAAACTCGAAATAAATAAAAATAAAGTTGAGCGAAAATAAAAGGTTTAAGCCAAACTTAAAAAGGATTTGCAACTTTTTTCTTTTTGATAGTTACTGAAAATGAATAAATCTGTGTAATTTTTGCTCAAGCACACAATTATGGACTATTGGCATTCGTCTGCCAAATGACACATCTATTCATAGCGTATAAATAGGAAATAGTAGCGTCAATTTACTAACATTCATGAGAGGTGTAAGGGGGGAGGGACAAGATTTATCTTTCAAAATCAAGATGATTGAATTTGTCGTTGGTTTGCGTTCTCAATGAAAATACCAAAAAAGCCATTTTCCCATAAAAATTCCTCAATAAATATATGAAAAATCTAGGAAGGAGGGAACAGTTACCCCACTTCCATTGACGTCACTACAAAGAAAATTGTTAAAGTTTGAGCCATACCAGTTTTAATATATTGCATTTGATATCTTGATATGTTTGACGTAGAGAAACTTAATAAAACTATCCATGTTTCACTAATGTCTTTGTGTATACGAAACGCGAAAAGATGTTAATAAAAAACGTGTTTTGGATATGGGAACATTTTTTCTTAAATATGGCCACTGTTTGGATCAAATCCTTACAAATTTTTACTTAATGTGATCCTAGTTGTACTGCAAGTAACTATACTCAAGATAATATAGAAGTTGCTATTTGACGTTTCAGATCTGATCCAGCAAACTGACCAAAAAAGAAAAAAATTTAAAAAGTTAGGATATTAATGCTTTCTACTAAAGAACTTCGTCAAGAATATGTGAAATTAAGAGTCAGTTAAGAATTTAATATTAAAATATAAAACTGTTTGAAAAGTGGAACAAACATAACTTAAGTTGGAATGGCGTGCGTTTAGAGAAATATATTGATACTACTTCATTTATAAAGTAAATTTTAATTCGTAAATAAAATTGTAAATTGTAGTACCTTAAATCTCAATAGAATTTATAATAAATTATGAATTATAGTAGCAAATATAAATTACTAATTAATTAACATAGTATAAATTGTTATTAAAACTATACTGAAAACACCTCTTTTATATTTGATAGAGCTAGACTCGATTCGTTTAAAATATAATAATTTCTGATTTAGTAGTTCTGAAACAGAGAAAATAATGAGGTAATATAAATAAAGCACAGACATAGAAATACTACCAAATTAAGCTTTTAAGGTTTGATCATTAAAAATAATCTCACAATAGGTTTATTAATTAATGTAATAGCATTGTATATAAAAAGAAGTTTCCACTTATATAGGTTTAAAGGGCAATATCATTTTCTGAGATTGAAAAAGATGCCAATCCTTTCAACAGTCATTAAAACAAAACAAGTTCTTTTACATCTTCAAAAAATGTGCGTTTTGACGCCATCTATATTCCGCTTTGTGAATATACTCCGATTTGCCCAGCGGTACTCAGCTTCGGTTTCCTCTCCAAAAGAATTTCGGCTAGCCCCAGGAGATGGCTCATTCTGGAATTTGGAGAATTTTTAGTTCAAACTTTTGACAAAACCATCAAAGGGTTGTAGATGGAAAGCATGCCACAAAAGCTGAGTAACACTGATACCATCGGACCAACGATGAGCCAAATTACAAATTACAGGGATCGCCATTCCATTTTGAGGAAGTTGTTTGAGTTCTCTCATTAAGATTTTCTTAGCTGGCAGTATACAAGTTGAGAATCCACATTTCCCTTTTTCAGTTTTAGATTATGTTTGTCGCACAAAAGCAATTTGTAATCTGGCTCATTGTATATACAAAACATTTAAATAAACAATAGTGTTACAAGTGACTAGCAGTAAATTAAGGGAAAATATTAATTTTCAAATTCAACATTGACACCACTAGGGTGGGAACAGAGGGGAAGATGCAACCCAACCTCTTAGAAAACAAGATGTTATTTAAAAAGTACATTTAATAGGGAAAAGGAAACAATCTCGCGCTAAATTTCTGGTAGAAACGAAACTTTGGTAGTTTGTGTCCCCCCCTCCGTTAAATTCTCGTGTTGATGCTCGTAACGTTCAATTGCAATATTTTTATTTCTGAGTTATTCGCTTGCTAAAAATCGTAGCCACCGGAAGTCTTATTACATGTTTTCATTGTTCCAGAAGTTTTTGGTCGCCACAATTCTAGACGGGCGTTAAATCACTTCTAAATTATCGTAATAGGGTTATGATCATGCTATAACTAGAAGAGATCATACCTTCCTTTCATGCATGAATGTCCTGTTTTTCAACCATAGAAATCACAAGAGGCCGTGCCCTACTCTTTTGGACTAATCCTGCTTTGATACAAAGATAAATAGAAAAAATACAACAACTCTTCTACTTCCGGCGCTATTAGCGCTATTAACCTTATTCACTCATTTGATCAAAAATGAAGGAGATTTTCGCCAATTGAGACAAGATACTTCAACAGTTAAGAAAGGGGGTAAAGAGTATCGATTACTTATACGAATGGACACTGCTGTTAGTGTCAACAAAATAACCCCCAATGCTATCTAGAATTTGGCGTTCATTAGCCTTTCTTCAATGCAATAACTGAGCAAAATTAGTACAACTTTTAAAACTAGTGTAGTAACAAGTGTCTGATCTCAGCTTCTGAGAAACAATTACGAGGCTTGAAAGAATGCCTAGCCCTTGATGGTGTTGTTGATTTTTAGTTAAATTTGGCGCCAGTTGCCCCTCTTACAAAATTGCCCATACTCTTTAAAAAGGGTTTGGTCAAATCCTAAGGTACTATGTATAGCATTAAAGGTTTGATAAACTCTATTAAATTAGTCATGAAAGAGGTATAAATTTTTAGTTCTAATGAAATCCCTGGCCTATTGGGTAAAGAAATAATCAGCAAAACTGGTTATTTAATTGAAAAAATTACGATAGTTTTCTACGCCATATCCTTCTAAAGATAAAGTGGAACTGCCATTAATTGAAATCTCTATAAATTTAATTTAGAATAATGGGGTATTTTTACCTATACCCTTCTACAACTCTTCTTGATTTATATGTTGTAGTGATGATAAATATTAAGATGTGACAAAAGATGATGATTGTAAATATGAAGATAAGTATAGAAGGTGATAAATATCTTCTTGATAAAACCCCAGTGGATATAAGGTTAATAAATTTGAAGATTGTAAGCAAACATAATTTTTCAGGAGTAATTTTACACAAATTTAAATCATTGAATTCAGCTTAAATTAAATACGTTTTTGTATCTTAGGCAGGGATGTTAATTTACAAAATTCTCGGGGGGAGGGGCAAAAGTGTTTTTCAGAACCTAGGGAGAGCAACAATTTCAACCTTTTTGTATATTCTTTTGAATGAAAATACAGAAATATCCCACCATTTCCTCTCACTTGATATATTGCCCACCATATCCTCTCAATTGATATATTGCCCACCATATCCTATCAATTGATATATCACCCACCATATCCTCTCAATTGATATATTGCCCACCATATCCTATCAATTGATATATTGCCCACCATATCCTCTCAATTGATATATTGCCCACCATATCCTCTCAATTGATATATTGCCCAGCATATCCTCTCAATTGATATATTGCCCACCATATCCTCTCAATTGATATATTGCCCACCATATCCTCTCAATTGATATATTACCCACCATATCCCCTCAATTGATATATTGCCCACCATATCCTCTCAATTGATATATTGCCCACCATATCCCATCAATTGATATATTGCCCACCATATTCTCTCCAATTGATATGTCTGACCTTAGGTTCTCAGACACCTTTCTGGAGCCAAATTTAGCCTGTAGATCCATTCCTCAAGTTTGACTCTTTTAGCAACACAGCTTTCCTAGATTTTCATCTGTGGATTGATGCAAACCTAGGTTTTTGATAAAATGGCTTTTTTTCAACATCTTAGTCCGACAAGTATGTTTTTTACATATATACAGTAAAACAAAGCACACACCCATAGAAAATAAGAAAGTTTTTGATGAAATGGCTAAGGTCTTTGATGAAATGCTTTTTTCTATTATCTTAGTCCGACAAATATATTTTTTTATATATATAATAAAACAAATCATACACCCGTAGTAAATACAACATTTTTTGATGAAATATCTAAGATCTTTGATGAAATGGCTTTTTTTTTATCATCGGATTGTTTTTAAATAAAACAAAGCATATAGAAAATAACAAGAAGAAGAAAGCAACCTTAGAAGGAAATTATTAACTAAAAAACTTGTGCTGCAGTATGTACTTTTAAATATGTTTTAGTGGTGGTCTGTTTACTAGGAACTGCGTTGAACCAGAGAAAGTACTAATTTTAAAGTATCAAGGACAGTGAAAGTGACAATTTATTGTTTGAATTGATTCTAAACTACGAAAAGTTAGGAATCCAATCCTGAATGAAAAAGACATTCATATGCAGGCTTTTGTAGTATCGTGCACCAAATTGAAAGAGAGAGAAATGGTTGAGAAACTAGCAAAAAATACGGCCCGAATGAAACGTAAGAGGTGTGGCTTTCATTTGAGAAAGTTTACATTTTTCATGAATTAACTGATTATAAATATTTGAATTTTAAAGGACGAAAGGCATTGTCAAATTTAACTAATCAGTTTTGCTGATTTTTTTTTCGCATTTCAACGTGACAACATGGACAAAAATGGATAGTTACCTATAAATTTCATACTTTCGGAACAACCAAAAAATTATCTTGGTTTTAAGTATGGATAGACCTATAATAGGTTCAAGGGTCAATAGGGGAGGGGGGATTTTTATTTTTTCTATGGAAATGTGTGTATTTTTTTGTGGAAAAGCGGCATTTTTCAATGAAAATGCGCCTTTCGTCTGCCCGGAAAAGGCAGCGAAGTTTTTTTGCTGTCTTGGGTACTACAAGGTCTTACTACAAGTAGAACATGAATCTATTGACCGCAATGCGCACAAGCTCTACGACAGATTGAGTTAAGGTTACGGATACTTTCTGACCTAAAAGTTTATGCACCTGATATGGAGTTTACGTCTACGTATTCAGGAAGCAAAACTTCCAGGTTCAAGTTCATTTATTGTCAAATAATTGAAAAAAGAACTTGAAAGTCTGGCTTCAAGATAAGGAAAATAACCCTTTATGCTGAGGGACATGAATAGCTTTATTCCATAGGCCAGAGAGAAACAGAGAATTTATCTGTAGAAAATATTGTGACTAAAAAACTTAGACTAAAGGGATAAGAAAAGAAAAAGATTTACTGCTAGATCCTTGAAGGATAATTATTTAAACAACACTTCAAAATTAAACAGTTTCTTGAAAACATTCGTGCATAGACTTATTAATATGAGCTCCAAACCTAAGATACCAAACCTGATAGCATATTTACTTTTCCAGTTTTCTTAACCGTCTTTATATAAACTTGTATAGGATAGAATACCAAAAAAAGGGAAAGTATTTTTGTAAACAGGATTGTACATATTAAATAAGTAGTACTAAACAAAAAGCATTTTTGAATCTGTTACCGGATATTGCTTCATTAATATGAATAATAAAAATAGAGCAATGTTATGCTTCAGTGTTATTAGTGCTATCCCCCTTATTCGCTTTATTATCCAATAGCGTGTCGTTTCGAGCCACTGCCATTTTGAATCTGTTACCGGATATTGCTTCATTAATATGAATAATAAAAATAGAGCAATGTTATGCTTCAGTGTTATTAGTGCTATCCCCCTTATTCGCTTTATTATCCAATAGCGAGGGATCGTCAATAACGTTGCTTACTAATTATGATAAGCTACTATACCGATTAAGATATGGATTAATTGCCACCTATTATGCTTAAAGGTTAAACCCGGCCTCAATTCGCCTTTCTTAAACAATATTTCCTGAATTGCCACCAAATAAAGATTCATTGGTTTCGATCCTTTCCCCTAAAAAGGACAACTGAAGAGGTAGATTTATAAACGACTTATAATTGATGTTTGAAGACGTTTTCGTTTTATTGAAAAGCGCAAAATTTGACAATAGATTATTTTTGATAAGTATAATTGTTTTTGATAATAGAATATTTTTGATAAGTAGATTTATAAGACGAAAACGTCTTGGTTCTTGAATTTTCGAAAGTTTGATTGCCAAACTTGGATTTTAATAGATCAAAGGATGAAATTTAAATTGCATGTCTGCAACAATATTAGCCAAAAATTTAAAAAGACGATTAAGTCTCAACTTGCGCGACGGGGAATCTAAAAAGGTCAGTGAGAGATTTGAAATATGCTCCTTCTAAAAATATATATATGAAGATCATAGGGTTTTGTAGCTTAGCTAATGTTATTAGCTAATGTTAATTAGCTAATGTTAAGTTATGTTAAAATAATATTAAATTACGTTAGATATTAAATATTTAATGTTTATATTAATTAATATTTATTAATTAAAATAATTAATTAATATTTATGTTAAATAATAAAATATTAAATATTATGTTAAATTATGTTAAAATAATGTTAAAATTATATAATGTTAATTAGCTATTGTTAAAATTAGCTAATGTTAGCTAATGTTTTGTAGCTTAGCTAATGCATGGAAATTAATAAAATTTGGCACATAAAAATAATATTTGCTTAATTAGGAACCATACAAGGTAACGAAAAAATAGATTGTGTCCATTGACTTAAATGTTTCTTAAAAACTTCTGTGATAGATATCTTTATAATATATCTGTTCAAGATTATTATGGATATATTTTGAGACTAACTTAGGCTTAGTTAGTTAGTAAATAGATTTTGAATTAGGTGGCTGTACTTAAATGACGCAGTGGGAGCATATCCACATTGTGAATAAGGGGAATGGCGCTAATAACACTGAATTAGAATACATTTCATTTTATTATTATCTTTAGTGTGGAGGCAATACCTGTTACAAGATTGAGAATGAATATTGGTATACAAGGCTGGGAAGGTGTGATTTCTTGTAATCGTTGAAGCCTGCATTTGAAGCAGAAGTGTAGTTTGAAGAAGAAGTAGAAGCCTGCATTTGAAGTAGAGGTGTAATTAGAACAAGAAGTAGAAGCCTGCATTTGAAGTAGAAGTGTAATTTGAAGAAGAAGTAGAAGCCTGCATTTGAAGTAGAAGTGTAACTTGAAGAAGAAGTCGAAGCCTGCATTTGAAGTAGAAGTGTAATTTGAAGAAAAAGCTGAAGCCTGCATTTGAAGTAGAAGTGTAATTTGAAGAAGAAGTCGAAGCCTGCATCTGAAGTAGAAGTGTAATTTGAAGAAGAAGTAGAAGCCTGCATTTGAAGTAGAAGTGTAATTTGAAGAAGAAGTAGGAGCCTGCATTTGAAGTAGAAGTGTAATTTGAAGAAGAAGTTGAAGCCTGCGTTTGAAGTAGAAGTGTAATTTGAAGAAGAAGTAGAAGCCTGCATTTGAAGTAGAATTGTAATTTGAAGAAGAAGTAGAAGCCTGCATTTGAAGTAGAAGTATAATTTGAAGAAGAAGTTGAAGCCTGCATTTGAAGTAGAAGTGTAATTTGAAGAAGAAGTAGAAGCCTGCATTTGAATCATTTGTGTAGGCGCAGCTCTAAAATTGCGTAATGTGGAAACAACCTTCTAAAGACGGAAAAGGGGGGGGGGAATTTTCTTCAGCTGGGTTATGATAGCATTCAGAGGTATACGATATTTATTTCGTTAAAAAAAAAAAAAATGATTGTGAGATCTCCGATTTATCTTCCAATCCTCCTCCCCAATCTCGAAAAAATCTTCTAATTCACCTATAAAGGTTAAGTCAAAGGGCAAGGGTGAATGAAGGAGAGAAAAGGTGCAATCTCTTCTAATCGTCTTATACATGAATTAAGGAAGCGAAATCTAATATTCGCATTGTTTCTATACGCTTCCTAAGGTTTGGAATCCTTACGACACTTATTATACCAGAAGGGTTTTGATTAAGATTTAATAAGGGCCTTAAGGTTAATCAAGCAATTAAACATTTATGCATACTAGGCCCGTTTAAAGGTATTTTTTCAAGTCTCATTAGGTTTGAAATTTTAGCTGTATTAGCTGGTTGGGAGCCTCAACTATTTGAAACTAATTCAGGGGCAATTTAAAGCAAAAAGTGAATATTGCAAAAATAATGCAGTAAGTTAAAACTTGAAAAAAAATCAAAGACTAAATTTATTAAAATTTCAGATAGAAAACAAAATTGAATGCCGACTCTTATTTTTATATATGTTTTTATCAATTATATATTTAGGTTTAATTGATTTCTATAAAAAGTTTTCGCTATCATAATACTTCTGAACCCATGTACTAGAACAGTTAGTATGATAGGGAACCCTTCTCCTCGCAAACATTTTGGGCCTGAATCGGAATTATATTGTTTTAATTAGGTTCGTTTCTTTTCTTCTTTTAAAATTGTGTAATGAATATAAAAAAGGTAGTAATACGGCGTAAAAAAAGTATTAGCTCATATATTTCGTATAATAGTTAAAAAACGAAAAATCCTGTTAATCAATACATATATTATTAATAAAACAGAATTCAAACTTGAGCAAAAGCGTTCATTTACTGCATTTCAAAAACTAGAAAGCCAAACGGGGAAGAGTTTGGTTTCAGTATTTCTGAAATTAAGTATATTTCGACTTCCAAAGATAAATGTATTAAATGTATATAAATGGCCACTTAGGCGAGAATCTGAGGGAATATTTTTCGTCTTTTCTGACCTGAAAAGATTTCAGCGATCATTGAAATGTTAAGCAACAGACTTAACTGTTGCCAAAAACTTTTCGTCAGAAATGGCGAAATCGATTTCCAGTATCCTCTAATAAGAAAAACAACTATTGGCCATTCTAATATATATATACATATATATATATATATATATATATATATATATATATATATAAAAATAAATATATATATATATATATATATATATATATATATATATATATATATATATAAAAATAAATATATATATATATATATATATATATATATATATATATATATATATATATATATATAAATATATATATATATATATATATATATATATATATATATATATATATATATATATATATATATATATATATATATATATATATATATATATATATATATATATATATATATATATATATATATATATATATATATATATATATATATGTTCAAATACAAAATAATCACAGAAGCAGAAATTAATTATTGCCGAAAGCAAATAGCTGCAGCGAAAGGCCAAGGATATGTGAGAAAACAAGAAGAAAAATAACGCACAAAAATATCTATTCAACATTGATATCCCCCTGATTTTAATTACTTCTTTCCATTTAACAAATATTTTTTTGGATATTGGGGAAGAAATATCCAACAAAATATAGTAAGGAAACGTAAATACAGCCAGGAATATAAATATCTTTGACGAAATAAAGGTCAGGAAATATTCGCAAATCCAACCTAGCCTATTGCACACATAGCAAGCTTTTTTTTACAGTGTTGTCAGATAATTGAATAAAATTTAAGTTCAAAATTTTCTAAATAAGGTCAAAGACGTACGAAACTACTCTAATGCAAGAAAAAAAAAATTGTGTTAGGCAAGATTTTCTGGCTGGATTTAGGTACCTAAAAGATACATCATCTTTGGATTTCCCCGAAAGTAGACACAGCACTAGTCAGATATTTAGTTCACCCGAGGTCAAATTTATGATCTTACGTAGACTTTAGTTTTATCACAGTTTTTCAAAATGCATATGTAATCACACATCTGTCGATCTTGAACTAACACTACTTGACCTCGAATGTATCACCACTTTATGTCCATTTTTAGTCACGTGACCATCACTCATGACCAAAACGGTGGTTTGCTGTTGCTTTGGTGAGTCATAGTCAGAATTGTGTTCGAACCCGCGCTTTCCTAAAATTGAGTAAATTTTAGTGCTAAAATTTTAATAGTTTCCTATGCCATTTATTTTAAGTTCATAGTAAATGAAAAACTCAACTTAAAATAATTATAAAAGAAATGCTATTTTTGTAGCTATTGAATTTGAACAATTTATCAAGTGTAAAAAAAATTTCAAAATTCAATTCTCAAAAAATTTGGTTTGAAAGTAAACGCCAACACTAACTTGTTCCTATTAACTCTATGCCTTAATAAATCATATGTCTTAATTTAATTAACTGCATTGAAGACTAAATAGTCTTTTAATTCTACGTCTCTTTATGTTTGGCCTGGTTTACCTTACAGATAGGAAATTGCTCTCCCAAGCTATCGTCTTCGATATTTTAAAAAAATACCCGTTAAATCGTAATTCTGATTGGTCCTTCACAAATTTTATGTTTGCAAGTTGAACATTGATCAACTCAACAGATTAAGAACGAGATACTCTATTGGCCTTGTGATCTTAAATTTATCCACAGTTGCATCTATAATGTGGTTTAATTAATAAAAATTCTTTTTTTTTGAAAGTATAGAGCAATATTAAAGCTTAAAACGAACAGGTATTATTCCATATGTGAGAGGGCTGCCCCTTCCTCAATCCTCGATTTTACGAAGAACCCTTATAGTTTTTTAAAAAGGCTTATCATTCGAATTCAATGGCCCTTGTGTTGACCAGTCTTTCTTAAAGAATTATGATAAAACTTTAGTGTAAAGATCGATGCACGAGGAAAGGGCAATTCCCCCTCCTTAACTCCTATGTATAGAATAATTTCTGTTCATTTCAAGTTTTAAGGTCGCTCCTTACTTCCAGTTAAAAAACTTCTTTTTTCTTTAATTTATGACCTTTTCTCAAATCCAGCAGGGAAATCTCCCTCCCCCCTCCAAGGAAAATTACCCACAGAAAATTCTCTCCCAAAAATGTCCGCATATTTCCCAAAAATATACAAATACTATGCATAAACAATGAGCAAGTCCCATAACTTATAGTATTTTCCCAAGGAGCATGGAAGCATAGTCATTGGACTTTTCAATTATTTGGAATTAAATGGCTATTTGAAAATTTTGATCAGATATCTTTGGGGGAAAAGAAGCATGTGTGTGTGGGGGGATAGTACCCCTGGAATCCTTTTGGTTACTTAAAAAGGCAGCTAGAACTTTTATTCTCCGTTTAAATGAGCCCTATCCCGATCTTCTCAGGCTATTGGTTCGAAACAATTGCCTCCGGGAAAAAAAGCACACATCCGTGACATTTCTTCAGTAGAAAAAAGAAAAAAAATCACATTTCTTTATATAGGAGCTTGAAAGCTATACAGTAGTGTTCTCTGATACGCTGAATCTGATGGTATGGTTTTCATTAAGATCGCTTTACTTTTTGAGGTTGTTTCCCCCTGTTTTCAAAAATCAGGCTTATTTTCTCTGGCTCGTAGCTTTCAATGGATAACATCCATCTAAATGAATTTTATGTGTGTGAAATCAGCACAAAGAAAAAATCCTCTAATGTGTCTTTTGTTACCCAAGTTTTTCTTTTAGGGTTTCGGTTACTATTGAGCGGAGTCGCTCCCTGCCCACAGTTCGTCACAACGTACTGTTTAACTTTACTATCAAAACAAACAAAAAATCCAAAATCCTATCCAATGTTTTAATTCTTTTCATTTGAAATTTTCGCTTTGAAAATATGTTTAGAATAAAATGAACAGCCGAAACTACACCTCAGGCCATGGGGAGAAGTTTTGAGCCCAGCGGCTAGCTTTCTATATCTATATATATATAAATAAGTTGTCTGTCTGTGTGTCTGTCTGTCAGGTGACGTCATGTTTCTGTGTCGACTGACGTCATGAAGTTAGTTGTCGTAATTTTTTCTATGACGGTGACGTCATTAAAGATATTTAAGACATATATGTTCACGTAGAAATCTATTAATGTTTATGTTTAAAATGACTGATGAACTTACAATGGCAAAAGCCGATGAAGATGCTCAAAGAGTCTATGCCCAAAAACTTGCTGCTGATAGAGAAAGTCAGAAAAGAAAGCGTGCCGAGGAATCAAAAGAACAGCAAGGAAACAGGCTTGAGGCTAAAGAACGCAAAACCGCGCAGTTAGATGAAGATCCACCTGGACAGCGAGAGTCAAAACATATCAAAACTGAAAATGATAGCGATGATGATTGGGTTTGGGATTTTGACTTGGATAAGGTCATCAATGCCTACCAGATTTTAGTTAAAAAAAACAAAGGTTCGGCGATATGTATTTCATAGTGAAGCTGAAAAATAAAGAAGAAAAAGAAAACTGAAAAAAGAAAAAATGTAAAAAATTAAAAAATACTAAAAAGAAAAAACACTCAAAGAGAAATTACAGACCGGGACACAAATGACGACCGGGACAGAGGGAATATAAATAACGACCGGGACACTCAAAGAGAAATTACAGACTGGGATACCGGGACACAAATGACGACCGGGACACAGGGAATATAAATGACGACCAGGACACAGGTATTTAAGAATATCGTTCAAAGACAAATTTTTAATTGTAAGAAGACCGTTGAAAGAGAAATTTCTAATTGTAAAATGACTGAAGAACCTACAATGGAAACGGTACCACCATCGAAGTAGATAACCAGTGGGTTGTTCCATATTCCCCATTATTATCAAAAACATTTAATGTACACATAAACGTTGAATACTGTAACTCCGTAAAGGCAATCAAATACATATGTAAATACGTCAACAAAGGCAGTGACATGGCAGTTTTTGGCTTGCAGCCCGAAATCAAAGATTTCGACGAAATCGTACAATATCAGGCTGGAAGATAATTATAAAAATAATAAATGGCTAAGTGAAAGAGCGATTCTCGCACCCAAAAATATAGACGTCCACGAAATCAACAATATTGTTTTGACCAAGATTCGAGACCAGGCAGTCCTATACAAGTCAGTCGACACAGTTTTGGAACCAAATGAAGCGGTTAATTATCCATCTGAATTTTTAAATTCCATAGATCTTTCAGGGTTTCCACCACACGTGCTACAACTAAAAATAGGCGTACCAATAATACTTTTAAGAAATATCAACCCACCAAAGCTTTGCAATGGCACGCGACTTGCCGTAAAAAAAACAATGGAAAACCTAATAGAGGCCACAATCTTGACAGGGCCTTTTGAGGGTGAGGCTGTTCTTATTCCTCGCATTCCCATGATTCCAACGGATCTGCCTTTTCAATTTAAAAGATTGCAATTCCCAATTCGATTAGCATTTGCAATCACCATTAACAAAGCTCAAGGTCAATCATTAGAAAAATGTGGTATAGATCTTAATACTGATTGTTTTTCCCATGGACAATTGTACGTTGCATGTTCGAGGGTCGGTAAACCTGACAATCTATTTATATGCAGCGACAATTGGACAGCAAAGAATGTTGTATATTCGCAAGTTTTACGCAGTTAATTTGTATTGTATCTATCTATCTATCTATATAAAAACGAGTTGTGTGTATGCATGTTTGTTTGTTTGTAAAAAGAGCGTTTGCATATGACGTCATTATTAGTACATACGGCTTTGTATATGCACAGACAATGGGAAAGCCAAAAATGTTGTATATTCGCAATTTTTACGTAGTTTAACTCCTGCAGACGAAATGAATGCTTGCCTGAAAAATTCTAATTTATGGGCACACGTAAAAATATTAAAATTAACTACAAATATGCGTGTCTGATTGCAAAACGATGACTCTGGTCAAACATTTTCAGATCAATTGCTGGCAATTGGAAACGGAAAACTCCCAGTAGTGGGAAAGCCAAAAATGTTGTATTTTTACGTAGTTTGAAACACATATATAAATCTATCTATATTCACAAGTGGGACACAGGGACACAACTACAATGCGCGTAACTAATATGGCGCGTAACGATGTACGAGCGCGGGGGGGCTTGGGGGGCGCGAAGCGCCCCACCAACTAGGTGTTGGGGTGGCGCGAAGCGCCACCCCAACAGCTAGTATATATATATATATATATATATATATATATATATATATATATATATATATATATATATATATATATATATATATATATATATATATATATATATATATATATATATATATATATATATATATATATATATATATATATATCTATATATATAAAAATAAGTTGTTTGTCTGTCTGTCGACTGACGTCATGTTTGTGTGTCGACTGACGTCATGTTTGTCGACTGACGTCATTATAAGGATTGAGCTGTATGTCGTCATGAAGTTGTTTGTCGTCTGACGTCATGTTTGTCGACTAACGAAACTACAGACCGGGACACCGGGACACAAATGACGTGTTATGTCTGTTATAACGTAATAGAGGCAACAATCTTGACAGGGCCTTTTGAGGGTGAGGCTTTTCTTATTCCACGCATTCTCATGATTCCAATGGATCTGCCTTTTCAACCTAAAAGATTGCAATTCCCGATTTGATTAGCATATTTAGTTTTCAGTCCAGAACCACTAAAGCTATTATGTAAATATCAAAAATATTTATGTTGTCTGAGCAATAATTTTTAGTTTTTATTTCAAAATAGAAAATTACCTGACAATTTTAGAATTATATCTATCTATATATATAAAAATAAGTTGTCTGTCTGTGGATCAGGTGACGTCATATTTCTGTGTCGACTGGCGTCATGAAGTTAGTTGTCGTCATTTTTGCTATGACGGTGACGTCATTAAAGATATTTAAGACATATATGTTCACGTAGAAATCTATTAATGTTTAAGTTTAAAATGACTGATGAACTTACAATGGCAAAAGCCGATGAAGATGCTCAAAGAGTCTATGCCAAAAAACTTGCTGCTGATAGAGAAAGTCAGAAAAGAAAGCGTGCCGAGGAATCAAAAGAACAGCAAGGAAACAGGCTTGAGGCTAAAGAACGCAAAACCGCGCAGTTAGATGAAGATCCACCTGGACAGCGAGAGTCAAAACATATCAAAACTGAAAATGATAGCGATGATGATTGGGTATGGGATCTTGACTTGGATAAGGTCATCAATGCCTACCAGATTTTAGTTAAAAAAACAAAGGTTCGGCGATATGTATTTCATAGTGAAGCTGAAAAATAAAGAAGAAAAAGAAAACTGAAAAAAGAAAAAATGTAAAAAACTAAAAAATACTAAAAAGAAAAAACACTCAAAGAGAAATTACAGACCGGGACACAAATGACGACCGGGACAGAGGGAATATAAATAACGACCGGGACACTCAAGGAGAAATTACAGACTGGGATACCGGGACACAAATGACGACCGGGACACAGGCAATATAAATGACGACCAGGACACAGGTATTTAAGAATATCGTTCAAAGACAAATTTTTAATTGTAAGAAGACCGTTGAAAGAGAAATTTCTAATTGTAAAATGACTGAAGAACCTACAATGGCAACACCCGAGGAAGCTGCTCAAAACGAATGTATTCACGCCGAAGTAGCTGAGTTGGTAAAGCGTTATGTTTAGGTTCTAGGTCCGAGAGGCTCCAGGTTTGAACCTTGGCTTTAGCATTAATACAAAAGAAGAAAAAAACTAAAAAAGGTAAAAACTACAAAAAAACTAAAAAGAAAATATATATATATATTTATATATATCATCTTTTCCACAAAAATAATAATTTAGTGCTTCTGCTTAAAAACAGCAATCGAATTGATGCCTCCTGATACGCAACTATCAACAAAGTGGCAATCGTTGTGGTCGGTGATCAGTTCTTACCTCGAGATAATATTCTTTATAGGCGAAACAATCAGTTGACAAGAATTGCTTAAACTCATCGATGCTACGATGCCCTACAATATCCTGACGAATATAAATGACGCCCGGGACACTCAAATAGAAATCACAGACTGGGACACCGGGACACAAATGACGACGGGGACACAGGGAATATAAATGACGACCCGGACACAGGGACACAACTACAACGGGGACGCCGGGGGGCACAGGGGGATATATAAATGACGACGGCAACAAAGGAAATGGTCGATTAGCAATCACCAGCAACAAAGCTCAAGGGAAATCAATAGAATCATGAGGTATAGATCTGAATACGGATTGTTTTCCCATGGACCATTATGCGTTGCATGTTCAAGAGTCGGTAAACCTGACAATCTATTTATATGCACAGACGATGGGACAGCAAAGAATGTTGTATATTCGCAAGTTTTACGTAGTTAAAAACATATATATATATATATATATATATATATATATATATATATATATATATATATATATATATATATATATATATATATATATATATATATATATATATATATATATATATATATATATATATATATATATATATATATATATATATATATATATATATATATCTATATTCACAGGTGGGACATAGGGACACAACTACAATGGCGCGTAACTAATATGGCGCGTAACGACTTACGCGCGCGGGGGGGCTTGGGGGGGGGCGCGAAGCACCCCCACAAACTAGGTGTTGGGGTGGCGCGAAGCGCCACCCCAACAACAGCTAGTATATATATATATATATATATATATATATATATATATATATATATATATATATATATATATATATATATATATATCTATCTATCTATATATATAAAAATAAGTTGTCTGTGTGTGTGTGTGTCTGTCGAGTGACGTCATGTTTGTGTGTCGACTGACGTCATGTTTTCGACTGACGAAATTACAGACCGGGACATCTGGACACAAATGACGACCGGGACACCGGCACTTAGGGAATATAAATGACGACCGGGACACTCAAAGAGAAAGCGACCGGGACACAAGGAATGTACGATTAGCAAACACCATCAACAAAGCACCGGGACACAAATGACGACCGGGACACAGAAAGTATAAATGACGACCAGGACATAAGTAAAAAAAAAACTAAAAAAACTAAAAAAAAGGTAAAAACTACAAAAAAACTAAAAAGAAAAAAAAACTAAAAACTAATAAAAAAACTAAAAAAGCTAAAAAACTAAAAAAACTAAAAAAGAAAAAAAAATAAAAAAAGGAAAAAAAATGAAAAATAAAGGAGAAAAACAAAACTAAAAAAAATAAAAATAAAAAAAACTAAAAAGAAAAAAGAAAAAAACTAAAAAACTAAAAAAAAAGTAAAAACCAAAAAAAACTAAAAAGAAAAAAAGGGGAAAAATACACAAATTCATTTCATCATACACCATTTCAAAAACGAATGTATATACAGACCGGGACACCGGGATACAAATGACGACCGGGACACAGGGAATATAAATGACGACCGGGACACAGGGACATAACTACAACGGGGACGCCGGGGGGCACAGGGGGATATATAAATGACGACGGGGACACAGGGAATGTTCGATTAGCAATCACCATCAACAAAGCTCAAGGGCAATCATTAGAATCATGAGGTATAACTAAAAAAACTAAAAAAAGGTAAAAAACTAAAACCTAAAAAAAAGACCAATTCAAAAACGAATGTATATACAGACCGGGACACAAATGACGACCGGGACACCGGGACACAAGGAATATAAATGACGCCCGGGACCCTCAAAGAGAAATCACAGACTGGGACACCGGGACACAAATGACGACCGGGACACAGGGAATATAAATTACGACCGGGACACAGGGACACAACTACAACGGGGGCGCCGGGGGGTACAGGGGGATATATAAATGACGACGGCGACACAGGGAATCGTCGATTAGCAATCACCATCAACAAAGCTCAAGGGCAATCATTAGAATCATTAGGTATAGATCTGAATACGGATTGTTTTCCCATGGACCATTATATGTTGCATGTTCAAGAGTCGGTAAAGATAGATTTTTTTTTTCGACGGCAGTCGATAGCTTTTGATGAGCTGATCAAAGTATATGTCATCCATTTTTTTGTACAAAAATTCCTTCATGAGATATACCAGTTTGAAAGTTTAAAGGGGGTGACAACTTCAGTAGTAAGGTACACACTGAAACCAAAAATAGGCCGATACCAATTGTGAGACATACAGGGGAGTTGTAAGCAACAGTCGGCTGTTAGCTCATAATCATCCTCGGCAATGAGGGGTTCGCAACTCTTACTAGTTGGTGTATCTATTTTTTGTTTCCGTTGTATTTGATGGTAAGACCAATTTGGTTCCAGTGGTAAGACATGTAGGGGACTTGTAAGTAATAATCGGCTGTAAGGCTACAATCATCTTTAGCAATGAGGAGTTTGCAACTTTTGCGAGTTGGTGTACCTAGTATGTATTTTAGCATCCTTACAGATTAACAACTTCAGCGTTTAGTCGCAGCGAGGAAACAAAACCAAAGTGTTGCTCTCGCAACACTTTACTCGGCGAAGCCGAGCAAAGGTTGCCGCAACACCTCACGTTGCCCATGCAACGTAGATCTAGTTTTTATTAATAGCAAACTAGATGTCAGCGCTGAACCATTTACCAGCAATAAAAAAAAGCAGAACACAAACCGTTCTTTTGTTAGATAGCAGTACAATAAAATAGTACATTGAAAGGTTATCATGTAGATAAGGTGTCAATTAATGCCCGTTATTAGCCGTCTATTTTGTTATTTTTTATGGGGAGAAGGAGAATGGCTGGCAGAGGGGGAAATTCTCTAATATTGCTGAAGTTTTTGTTGCATCCAGTATTTTGTTGGCCTTATAAAACCCGATCTTTTCTTCTTCTCTTTTGTTTTTGTGCTTTTGATTTTCTTCTCTTTTCTCTTTTGCTTTTCTTCTCTTTTGTTTTTGTGCTTTTGCTTTTCTTCTCTTTTCTCTTTTGCTTTTCTTCTCTTTTGTTTTGTGCTTGCAGAGTGTTTGTATGGAGAGTTCATTTTTTGTTTTTTGTGGGTGTGGTTTGGTTGTCTACGATCAGGCAAAACAAACCCGTTTTTGTGATTTTTCTTCATTCATTTATTCTTGCTTTGACTGATCTGTTTTTATTAATGGTGTGTTACATTACACTTACAGGCTACAGCTTCTAAGCATTGTTATTGATGTATGTATCTTTTTTTATTGATAAAACAAATTATTATTAATATAATTAAATGTAATTAAAATTACCTTTATGTTTCCTCCATGCATTCTGAATAAGGCGAGCACAGTACTCCTCCCGCTGTCTCCATAGGGTAGAAGAAACTGGTTCATATCCTGGTCGATCTGTATGCACAACTACTTCAGTTATTTCTGCAGGTTCTTCAATAGGACTCCCCTTTCTGGCAAAGAAATCTCTAGTAAGAGCATCTAAGATATCAACACAATAAATAAGGTCATTTCTACAAATTGGTATGTCCATACTAACAATTTTATACTTATTTGGTTTGTGTATTTGTAAAGGTGGCTCAAGTACGTCTAAGAATTCTGAGAGCTGATCATAGCGTAGGTACTGTGTTCCATCAGGATCAAATTGCTGCCAAATCTCATAGTACATATCATAATCATCATCAGTTAAACCTTCCTGCACATCTTCAGTGGCTTGTGAGTAGTTCTCTAGAATTACGGCGATATACATGTTAATAACAATTAGAAAACTAATTACTAAGTAGGATAGTAGGTAGGCAATGCCAATTGTGGCTGAGCCACAATCACCAGCGTAGCCATTCTCTGGATCGGGCAAATCACACTCTTCTTCATTTATAATTCCGTCTAAGACACTATCCCATCCTGCGGATGTTGACATTTGGAAGAGGAGGATCATGGCTTTTCCAAATGTTTCAAAGTTGAAGGTGTCATCAAGTCCTGCTCGGCGCTTAACGTTCATAAAGAACGACATTCCAAATATAGCGTAGATAAACATAACAAGAAATAATAAAAGGCAAATATTGAACAAGGCAGGTAAGGACATGGCTAAAGCGAACAATAAAGTTCTGATCCCTTTGGCTCCTTTCACTAATCTTAGCACTCGTCCCACTTTCGCAACACGAACAACTCGCAACAATGTTGGTGATACGAAGTATTTTTCAATTATATCGCTTAGCACCAAACCTAAAAAATGTATAAATATTAGCCACAGTTACATTGGTATAATTTGTAAATATTATCGGCTACGCCTAAGCATCTCATCTGATATTTCAACGCAACATTTGCTAAGCCATTCTCAAAGAAAAGATAGGGAGGACAATGGAGATCAGGAGGATCAAAGCATAACTGAAGACACATTGTCTTGCTGATCGTACCTTTGAGAACAGCTTATCAAACAATCTTTAAAATATTATCTTAAAAGTGTGAACAGGTCAGATAAACCAGTAGACGTAATAACAGCGGCATATAACCTGAAATAACTTGCAAATTTGTAATATTTTAACACGAGCTGTTTTATTCTTTAGACACAGTGTAATTTTCTAAAGGGGTGGTGGATAAGAATCGTAGCTCCAGGAAATGGTTGAAAAAACAAACAGATGATTTTAGAATATCTGAACTCCTTTTCAGTAAAATGAATACATTATGTATGTTTAGGCAGGAAAACAAAGTTTGTTAATATTTTAATTTGATTAATCAAAAGCAACAGTACTTCTGCATTGATCATTATGCCCTTACAAAGTCTTAAGCCCGGTTTCAACTAGTTTATTATCAGTCATAAGGATACTATATTTTAAGTAGCTTGTACACAAACTGCGAAGAGCAGATTTCACATTGTCTTAATTTCTCTATAGGACACTTAGAAAAGACCCCGTCCTCTTTGGAGACCCAAAAAATAGGAGTGTTTTGGATAAGGTTCAGACGGGTTTTGGAGAAAGCTTTGGGACGGATTTAGTCTGCACGATTTAATAAATAAATATACTAGTGCTAAAAAAGGAAGATTACACACGGCATTTATAGATATTAAAGGAGCTTTTAATAATGTTTGCAGGTTTCTATTAATAGAAAGTTTGTTAGAGATAGGTCTTCCGATCCCATTTGTGTTAGTTTTAGTACAAATGTATAAGTTTACTAGAGTAGTTGTAAGAGCTGGTAGACAAGTCTTAATTGTAGTTAGAGGATATAAAGGTGTTAAAAAGTGTTGCACATTGTCTCCTAAATTATTCGCCCTGTTTATAAATTCTGTGGTGGCGTTTATGGGAAAGAAGGAGGCACCGCTGGTCAGTTTAGATATTGTATCCATTTACATGATGTTGTTGGTAGATGATATTGTTTTGGTTACCGATTTACAAAGGAACCTTCAGAAATTACTTGATATTTTATAGATTATTTATATAGGAAAAAGTTAGAACTGAACGTGGATAAAACCGTAGTGTAAGCATTCCGTAAATGTGGTAGACTTGAGGAGGATGTTAAATTTAGTTTTAAGGGTAGCAAGGTTAGATTCTTGGAGGAATGGTCGTATTTAGATGTTAAGTTTAAGGCAAAAGGAAATTCATTTAGTAGCCATATAGCAAGTGGAAACGAAAAAGGTAAGGTATGTTGTAATATGGTATTAAGAAGTCAGCTTAGGGTTTTTAAAAAGATCCAAGTAGTTAAAAGAGGCAAAAATTTTACGTTTGATGCTCCATGGATCTGAGTTTTGGGGGTATGAGAAGGGAGATAGAAACAGTGCAATTAGGATATTCTATGAAGTGGCTAGGAATAAGTAAGCATACAAGCAGTTTAGTAGTTAGAGTTGATTTAAATTTGTTTTCTTTAAGAAGTCGTAGGCTAATTAACATGGTTAGGCTTTGGAAAATTTTTCAATGATTCATGGGTGCGGGTGATGAAGGCAGCTTATTTAGAAATGTTGAAGGACAGCTCAGGTAGAAGGTGGCCAAAAAAATAAGACTGTATTAGATAAGTGTGACTAAGCCATATGTGGATGAATGGCTTAGGGCTCGAGGATATGGGGGCCAAGTAAGTTGATTGTGGAAAGGATTTCACAGGACCAAGAAATACAGGCATTGTAGGCCCAGCGTTTGCTTTTGAATTCACTGGGTCCTAATTGTTGGTCGAATGAAATTTAGGGTGAAGTATTATTTTTTTAAGGTGGGTTTGAATACAAATGAAATAAAGTTATTAATTGAAATGAGGGCTGATAGTTTGCCACTGGACCAAAGAAGAAATTTTATCGGGAGGGAAAGGTCAATATCCGGTCCTTATTAATGTCCTATGTTTGGAGGTTTAGATGATAGCGTATACTACATGATGTCTTAGCTGAGTGATTAGAAGCTTGAAGCGGTGGGTAGGGGGGATTATGATTTTGAGTGGCTGGTGAGAGTTTCTGAGGATGAGTGTTCTATAGGTATCAGAAGCTTGGCACGATTCCTTTGCCTCGCGATGAACCATAGAAGTAGATTTTTGCAGTATTATGTTAGGATTTGTGCAATTTCTTTGTAATTGTTCTTTGTCTATATTTTTTGCCATGGCCTATAGGCTATTTTCGCAAATACATTTTATTCTATAGCTAGCTACTACTGCAACCCTGATATAGTTCCATGATCATCCACTTATAATTTGTTGTATTATCTCAGTCACTATGGAAAGGGGTTCATTCTTTAACATAAAATTACGACGACATTCATTATCTAGTATATGAAAATGCAGTTTTCTGCAAAAATATTGGTTTTGCTTTAAATGTTCTTTTAAATTACAAAAGCACATAAAAGTAACAAATTACTGATGTTATAATAACAAAGGCTACTTATCGCCTGTAATAGTGTATAATATAAACAGCTACTACATTGCTGTGGGAAAAAGCAGTTTTTAGTGGAAAGATTGATTCTATTTTGTAAATAATTTATTTTTAATCACAAAAAGTTTTTAATCCTATCAATTTCCTTTAAAATGAGCCATTAAACGGGACTCTATGATGTTCAAGCGCAGAACTATCTGAGGAAAAGAAGAAAAATAGAAAAAATAGATGCCGTTTATGCAGAATATCGTGGTTGCTGCCACTTTTCTTGATTTTCAAGCCAATATATTTCTTTGTTGTCCAACTGAGGTATGGTAAGTTTCCTATATATGAGTTTTGAACAAGGCGGTTCTAATAATGTTCTTTGTTTTTTGATCTGACTTTATTTTTAGGAGTTATGGGTTATTACATTTGTTAGCATTGGGCGTGATCGTCTCCTACTAGGTTGCTACCGACCGCTGCAACCCGGAAAGACCCACATTTTTTTTATCCTTGCGAAGCAACGATTTTCAATCACTATGAACTGTTAGAGCGTCAATATGCATAGTTTGAGAAGAACGTATTCAAAACGTTACAAAAAGTAAATCAAGAAGAAGAATCGACAAAAATTTAGTGAAAACAACCTCATGTCAGTTTCAACAACCTCGACCTTAACAACCTTTTGCCATTTGGAAGCTATTTTTATATGCTTAATTGGGGCTGAATGCACTCCTATTAAAAAAACTACTTTAATTTGACAAAAAAATGTTGCAGCCTTTGTATAAGCTATGAAAGTTCATCAGATATCCAAGTGATCTGTTTTTGAACAAGAAGCTTTTAGCTTCTTTATTTCAGAGAATGTCTCAAAACATATAAAGCATTCATACAAAGCACTAAACATGGTCTCCTCAGCTAGTAATTACAAAAGTCTAGATTTCTTAGTTAGTCTAAGAAGTCCTGGAAAATGTGACTGTAAACTCTCCGCATTTCTTTTTTTTTTAATAAGTGTTCAGAGGCTGTGCTGATGGCAGCCATGGATACTTCTGAGCTCTGTAAAACAACACAGCTTACTACAAGTGAGTTGACCCATTAAAAAAAACTCTAAAGAAAAAATTAAAATTAACTCTAAACAAAATTATTTATTATCCTCATTTACTTAGTAAAACATTTAAATCTTGTCTCAGATGGCCTAACTCAAGGTCCTGTCCGATGCTAAAGGCAGCAGACTTCATATATTTGATGAAAAAGCTTACAGAAAAAAAAACAAATAGATAATAGAAAAATTATTAAAGTAAATTGATAAAGTAGTTTCAACAGATTTGTAAAATAAAGACGTAATGAATGACGTAAATAGCAAAATCATCAAATGATGTTACATTAAGAATATGGGAAGCTGATAGGAATCTAGGCCATATAATACCATTAAATCAGTGGTTCCTAACTGATTTTGGACCATGTCCCATCTTGGCATTTCTAAATTCCTATTGCCCCCCTCGTGATATTTAATACTGTTATCCAAAATTATGTGAATTATCTGAAGGGTGCTAAAAGGCCATTAACTTGGTATGTCTTTTTGGGTCGTCCTTTATGTATGGTTTATATTAATGAAAAATATTGCCTGAATGCAACACCTCCTATACAATATATGACGTCATTGCAATACTATCATTTATCTTTTTTGCTCTTTAAGTGCATATTAATATGACATAATTGTCATGAAAAATATTTTTTTTCAAAATTAAGGCTCTAGAGTATATTCAGCTGAAGGGTTCACGTCTTTCCCATGACTTACCAAAATATTGCCCAACGTGGGGCCTGTACCCCACGTTGGGAATTACAGCATTAAATGAGCCTGCTGTATCGCCCATTATAAATTTTTCCGTTTGTGTAACCAAAAACTATTTACCAATTAGATTGAGGGTTCTTAGCATAATTTGGAAAAGAAATCCGAATAAGCGACCGAAAACTTAGGCCTGCCATGGATTTTCCCGGAAATCTTAAAAAAAATATATTTAATTTTCCCTGTTATACCGGCTAGATATTAGCAGAAAGTGTGTTTTATTCAATTTAAAAGAGTAGAATTCTTCAAGTTCGGAGTACTTTTTTTTGCAGAAAAAACAGCATACCCATGTTTTAATTAATTGACTATTAGCATAACTAATTAGAATACAGATGTAAGTAAGTTAGCATAATTAATTAGCAATTAGCATATAGATGTATGGGATATTGAATGTTATGAGTATATTTATATCTGCTCACATATCTGCATCTGCAATACTAAAAATTTTAAATTACAACAGCTTAGGATAGGCTTCGATTTGAGAGACAATTTTGTTCGAACAAAACAACCAAGCGATATCGCTGTATTAATGAGCCCGATAAAAAAAAACTACCTTTCTCCAACAAAAGTAACTTAAAACTTACAGAAAACAGGATAAAATTAGCTCTTAAGCTGTGGAATGGTTAATTCCATCGTAAAATTTAATGGCATTTTAGAAAGATGTGTGATCCTCATAATTGTAATTTAATGCATTCTTGCCAGAGTCAATTAATACTCTTCTACAAAAAAGACGCTTTTTCTCTACCTCTACTCTGATGAATCATTTTTTCAAAGTGAATACTTGACTTCTCTTCTAACTTAGTTTAGCCAGATAGCATTACACGATTAGAATAGACCCACGAAAGCAGTTTTTTGCACCCACGTTCCAAAAAGATATGAGCCTAATACTCGGCCAGATAAAAGCTTTCTTCACTCCACCGACGTGAATCCAGCTATCGAAGTGAAATTTTTACTCCTCGAAGTCAAAGAAACGAAGATTGGTTTCTGACGGTGAAACCAATTTTTCTACCTCGATGAAAAAGAGATGCGAATTTGTAAACCAAATATTCGCCCATTTAGAATTCATTTCCTCCACTAGCTTGAATCTTGTCGCCAAAGCAAAATTTAGACTTCTCTTACAGCGCTGATAGACTTACACCACTATATCATTAGAAAAAGAAGAATTTTTACCGGCAGGCGAAACCAGTTTTTCTACCCGGATCAAAAATGGATACTAACTGAATATTCACCCAATAATTTTTTTAATTTCCGAAAATTAATTTTCGAAAATTAATTTTCGAATTTCCACTCCTCTCCTAAAATTTTGACGGAAAGTGAAATTTATACTCCTTTCATAGCCTTTTATTTCGTGGCCATTAGAATTTTAGTATCAGCCGGAAAAATTTTATGAGCCGGCAAAGCAAATTTCCATATCATTTGAATAGAGAATTAAACGGAATATTTGCCACAGAAAAATATTTTCCTTTTGCCAATATGAATTCTGCTGTCGAAGTGAAATTTTGGCTTCTTTTTTAATTTAAATTCGTCTGATAGCATTACATGATAAGAAGAGAAAGAAGAAAAACTTACCTAAAACTGAAAGAATTACAACTACAAAATCGAATAAATTCCAGGGTTCAGCAAAATAGTGATGTCTCAGTGCAAAAACTTTTAAAGCACACTCAGTAGTAAATATAACAATAAAAATTAAGTTCAAATAATCTAACAGCATTGTGAAGCTCTCTGACTGTTTGTAATGATCTAGTGTCATGGTTGTCATGTTTATGCCAATGAACAACATAATTATCACGTCAAATTTTTTATCCGTAACAATCTCAAAAACAATTGCCTGCGGCCGCCATTTTGGCCTTGGTGTGGCTTTTAGAGGCTTTTTGGAGCCCATTTTCTTCATGGCATTGTAATATTTCTTTTGATCTTCAGTCATAAACATTTCAAGAGATCCACCAGCCTAAAAAAAAGTAGACAGAAAAACTTAGAAATTTTCCATGAATAAATCTAAATTACAACCCACAGAAATGAAATATTTCTGATAGATCATACCCCATATTTTTATGGTTTTTGTAGAGGAATAGGCTACCAAATAGGGAGAAAGATTCAAAAATAGAAAAGTGTTCCTGGCAATTCCTTAGGCATGAAGTGACGTTTCCGTTTTATGCTTCAAACGAGGGAAGGAAAGGTGGCTTAAACTCAACCTTTTGGGCAAAACCTAGATGAGCAAAAACACTTTTATAAGCAATGAAGATCACTGTTACAATTTGGTGTCAGTGGCTAATTGTTATTGCTAGTGAGCGAGAAAAACCTCTTTAAAGCAAATAAATGACTGGAAAATATGTTCCCCCAAAAGTGAAAAGTGACAGCGCCCTTTGATGTGGCCTCTTCTTGAATTGGAATCAAAAAATGTTTGTTATTTGATGTTGTAAAGGGTCCACCGTAAACGGGCACTTCCTGCAGCGGAAGGATGTCCCATCTGCGGGAGAGCATTTTTTTAATGACGTCTAGAGGCAATAGTACAATAATGCGAAGGCCATTCTTCGGCTGCTATTTTTAAGTAAAAAAATGTTAAAATATTTTGTGTTAAAGTGTAAAGTGTAGTCAGGTGCCACTAAGAGGATAGGAGGTGGGATTTAAAAAAGCGGTGGCGCAAAGAATTTTCCGTTAGAAGACGAAAAGATATACGAAAGAAATAAAGATATACATAAAAGATATAAGAAGGGGCAAAATTACGCAATTTTAAACAATTTAAAAGATAAACCTTTTTTGGCCACAGGGGCGTTAATTTAGAGAGCAGAGGTAATAACCCCCTAGATATTTACCCTCCTAGATTTTAAAAAATACCCCTGAGAGCATTTTTTATGTCGCCTAGAGGTAGTAGTTCAATAATGCGAAGACCACTCTTCGTCTGCTATTTTCAAGTAAAGTAAAGTGTAGGTGGCATTTAGTTTTTTGTAAATTTTTTAAAATAGTTTTTGTTTGAAATGTTTGTGCCGCTGAAAGGAGAGGAGGTGGGATTTAAAAAAAAAGTGACGACGCAAAGGGTAAATTTACCCGTTAGAAGACGAAAAATATACGAAAGGGCAAAACAACGCAATATTTAAAAAAAATTACTCTTTTTTGGCAATAGGGCCTTTAATTGAGATGGCAGGGGTAATACACTCCTAGGTAATTACCCTCCTAGATTTCGAATAATACCTCTATTTTTGTATTTTTAATTTGAAAAATCCTGTTTTGTTATTTTTATCTAAAAAATCAGGAAAGAAAGCAAAATTACCACCCACAGATTTTGAACCATTCACTTTACCCCCATTCCCTAGATTCTTGTGAATTGACATCACTACTTGTCATAAAAATGACCCTTTTACAACGTTCCAGGAGCCGAAACCTTCTTTTCCTGCCATGTAGAGGGGGATAATGTTGGGGAACTTAAGCGTTACTGACTTCATTTCTTTTTTGGTTAGCTTCATGCCTTATAAACGCCATGTTAGTGGGCATAATAACCAATTAATGACTAAAAATAACAATTAGCATTATAATCCTAGGCAGGGCTGTATCCGATGTTTTTTTTGGGGGAGGGGGATTACACCAGAATTTTTTCGGGAGGGGAGGGGGTTTACACAAAATAAACCTGACAAAAAACGCATAAAAACTTGATTATATCCATTTTTGTTACGTTTTTACGAATCACATAAACAGCTCGGGGGGGGGGGGTCAAATAACCTAACCCCTCTCCCTCCCTGAATGCGGCCTTTATACTAGGCTCCTAAACTTCGGATACTTACACACCAATTGCAGGAAGAAGATTTTGTCGTGTCTTAATACATGTATTAGACGCTTAGAAATAAAGTTTCTACTAATGTTTATGCCAAGGAACCTTGGAGTCGTCGACAACGTCTTTCCTCTTGTTTAGGTCTCCTTATTGGTAGATGCAAGACGTTTAAATGAAACCTTTCTCTTCCTTTAAAAAATAACCAATGCCCCAGCATCGTCCCTTTTATAAGCCTACTTATTAGTAAGCATAAAATGATAAAGATACAAGCCTTTCTTTTCGTCTGAAACAATAGCCATTTCAAAAGAATAATCGGATATTGATTCAATACTAAACTAATAGTGCAAATAGAAAGTTTTACTACTTCAACATTATTAGCAATCAACAGGTATCATTGGGTATTGCTTCAATACCAAAATAATAGTACAAATAGAAAGTTTTACTAATTCAACATTATTAGCAATCAACAGGTATCATTGGGTATTGCTTCAATACCAAAATAATAGTACAAATAGAAAGTTTTACTACTTCAACATTATTAGCAATCAACAGGTATCATTGGGTATTGCTTCAATACCAAAATAATAGTACAAATAGAAAGTTTTACTACTTCAACATTATTAGCAATCAACAGGTATCATTGGGTATTGCTTCAATACCAAAATAATAGTACAAATAGAAAGTTTTACTACTTCAACATTATTAGCAATCAACAGGTATCATTGGGTATTGCTTCAATACCAAAATAATAGTACAAATAGAAAGTTTTACTACTTTAACATTATAAGCAATCATCGGGTATTATCGGGTATTGCTTCAATACCAAAATAATAGTACAAATAGAAAGTTTTACTACTTCAACATTATTAGCAATCAACAGATATCATTGGGTATTGCTTCAATACCAAAATAATAGTACAAATAGAAAGTTTTACTACTTTAACATTATAAGCAATCATCGGGTATCATCGGGTATTGCTTCAATACCAAAATAATAGTACAAATAAAAAGTTTTACTACTTTAACATTATAAGCAATCATCGGGTATTATCGGGTATTGCTTCAATACCAAAGTAATAGTACAAATAGAAAGTTTTACTACTTTAACATTATAAGCAATCATCGGGTATCATCGGGTATTGCTTCAATACCAAAATAATAGTACAAATAGAAAGTTTTACTACTTTAACATTATAAGCAATCATCGGGTATCATCGGGTATTGCTTCAATACCAAAATAATAGTACAAATAGAAAGTTTTAATACTTCAACATTATAAGCAATCATCGGGTATCATCGGGTATTGCTTCAATACCAAAATAATAGTACAAATAGAAAGTTTTACTACTTTAACATTATTAGCACTATTCGCCTTTTTCACTCAATTACCCAAAACTGAAGGATCTTTACTACCATTACATAAAAAAAAACATGTTTTTTAAACTGAAAGTAAGGAGCGATATTAAAACTGAAGGATCTTTACTACCATTACATAAAAAAAAACATGTTTTTTAAACTGAAAGTAAGGAGCGATATTAAAACTTAAAACGAACAGAAATTACTTCGTATATGAAAAGGGCAGTTCCCTCCTCAACGCCCCGCTCTTTACGCTAAAGTTTGACTCTTTCTCTCAACTCTACTTTTAAAAAACAGTAAAAAAAACATTCTTAGGCTCGTAACTTCTGATTGGTAAGACTAAACTTGACGAAATTCATATATTTGAAATCAACACTAAAATGCAATTCATTTGAAGTAACTATTGGGATCAAAATTCCATTTTTTAGATTCGGTTACTACTGAGCCGGGTCGCTCCTTACTACAGTTCGTTACCACGAACTGTTTGATTATTCGCCAATTCAGACAAACTGGGAGGCTATATTAACGGGAGAAAAATAAAATTTTATTTAAATTAGACAACGCTTAAAGAATAATACAAATAATAAAAAAATTTTTATTTATTCATTTCTTTTGTGTTTTCTTTATATGTTACTTTTAATTTAATTTAATCTAACTTTGATTTTTCTTTTTCGTTGATAAAGCCTCTCGGACGTAGAGTCAAGGTATTCAGTTTTGTATTATTTAAAGTTTTTTTTTGTTCCACTGTTTTATCCAACCATGTCCGTGTTTTCTCTCTTAAATTATGCAAGGAAAGCAGTGTAGTCTAAGATAGTACGATCTATATTTATATTTATTTTTCTCGTTGTAATTTGTATGGTAATTTTTCACCATTTGTTTTATCTTATATACTCATCATACTTTACATAATTAGTGAGTGTCTGTAACTCTAAAAAAAAACAACTATGGCACCTGTTCGCTTGTACATATGAATGCACCAAATATTTAAAACGAATATCGGCTAGGTGAAAAGGAGGAGGATCAGACAGTCCATCTCAGACCACAGGTTTGTGCCCGGCGTTAGGCTTTTTTGCAAAATAAATCCAAGTTCTACATATGGAGATAAAAATTAGTATTATAATTTTTTTATGTCTTCAGAGGGACAAAGAATTCAACCAAAAGTCGGTGTCTTGAACTTGAAACTTTCTGAAAAAACTTTTTGGGGGAGGAGTCTAGGTGATCTGGAAAGGTTTATTAGGGAAGGGACAAAACAAATTTCGCCAATACTCACAAAAGAGCATGTGCATTGGTTCTTTTTTTTTTCATTCATGTCACCTAACAGTCTTCGATTCCAGTCAATAAATCAAAAACCGCTTACCCTCTTCTTTTGTTCGTTAAAATTGTCAATGATAACTCCAATAAACAGGTTGAGCGTGAAAAAGGAGCCAAAAATAATGAAGAAAACAAAATAAAGGTACATGTATATATTGACCTCTCGTATTGGTTGCTGTCCAACCTGCAAAAGAAAACGGTTATATCCCTACAAAGAAAGAGTTAGGGGTAGGGTTAATCATGTCCATTTTAACCACGTTTTACTTAACTTTCTTTCTCTTTCCGTCTGTTGGTCACCCAAAATTGAGATGCTTATTTCGGCCCTTTCCTCTTATCCGTTTGGCTCTGAATTTGCATACAGCTTTACTTTCCCTAACATTTTAAAATTTCCGAATCTTGCAAGCACTTAATTATCCTGCAATTCAGTCTATTATTTCAGAAGTGATAAAAAAATCCGGTCAATTATCTGTGCAATTTAAATTTGTTGAAATAAAAAATCTAGGATTTTTTTTTGACGTGTCCAGAAATCCATGGCATAATAAATATAATATGTATTGAAGAACTAAGAAGGCACGATTTACAGAATTTAAGGCAAAAAAAGAGTTAAATAAATAATTTATAAAAACAAACTTTTAAAAAAACACGTTTTACAAATGAACTAAAAAGGAAAAAATAAGTTTTTCGGTTCTAAAGCATACTTTTGACATACATTCTTCAAGATTTTCTGAGCTTTCTGAACTCTTTTACTAAAACTTGTCAAAATTTTCTAAAAATTTAAACGTGGTGCCAATTTTACTTAACAAAGAACTGTAAGTGTGTCACCCACATCATCCATAAAATTAATAATAAATAATTAATAAAGTATTTATAAAAACAACTTATTATTAAATAGATAATTTATAAAAACAAATTTTAAAAAAACCAGGGTTTACAAAATGGACTAAACAGGGGAAAATAAGTTTTTCGGTTCTAAAGCATACTTTTGACATACATTCTTCAAAATTTTATGAATATTTTGAATGTTCTGAACTCTTTTACTAAAACTTGTCAAAATTTTCTAAAAATTTAAACGTGGTGCGTATTTTACTTAACAAAGAACTGTAAGTGTGTCACCCACATCATCCATAAAATTAATAATAAATAATTAATAAATTATTTATAAAAACAACTTATTATTAAACAGATAATTTATAAAAACAAATTTTTAAAAAAACTAGGTTTTACAAAATGGACTAAACAGGGGAAAATAAGTTTTTCGGTTCTAAAGCATACTTTTGACGTACATTCTTCAAAATTTTCTGAATATTTTGAATGTTCTGAACTCTTTTACTAAAACTTGTAAAAATTTTCTAAAAATTAAACGTGGTGCGTATTTTACTTAAATAAAGAACTGTAAGTGTGTCACCCACATCATCCATAAAATTAATAATAAATAATTAATAAATTATTTATAAAAACAACAGATAATTTATAAAAACAAATTTTTAAAAAAACTAGGTTTTACAAAATGGACTAAACAGGGGAAAATAAGCTTTTCGGTTCTAAAGCATACTTTTGACGTACATTCTTCAAAATTTTCTGAATATTTTGAATGTTCTGAACTCTTTTACTAAAACTTGTAAAAATTTTCTAAAAATTTAAACGTGGTGCGTATTTTACTTAAATAAAGAACTGTAAGTGTGTCACCCACAGCATCCATAAAATTAATAATAAATAATTAATAAATTATTTATAAAAACAACTTATTATTAAATAGATAATTTATAAAACATATTTTTTTAAAACCACGTTTTACAAATGGACTAAAAAGGGGAAAATAAGTTTTTTGGTTCTAAAGCATACTTTTGACATACATTCTTCAAGATTTTCTGAATATTTTGAATGTTCTGAACTCTTTTACTAAAACTTGTAAAAATTTTCGAAAAATTTAAACGTGGTGCGTATTTTACTTAAATAAAGAACTGTAAATGTGTCATCCACAGCATCCAAAAAATTATGCTTGTATGATAAATAGTTAGTTTTAATAAGTAATTTCGGAAAAGGCGTGTGGCTGTCTTAAGGAATGAAGCGAGAGCCGTTCTGTGTGATAGTGAAGAATCTCTATGTTTATGGGTCGCAACATCGACCGTGTTACAGAACAATTGTATTTATTTTAATTTATTTCGTTTTTTTAAACAAATCTAATTTAATGATGACGATCAATAGGTAGTTGACTGAAAATGCGCACAACGTTTAAATTTTTAGAAAATTTTTACAACTTAGAGTAAAAGAGTTCACAACATTCAAAATATCAGAAAATTTCGAAGTATGTATATCAAAAATGTTCTTTAGAACCGAAAAATTTTGTCTATATTGAGCTCTTTAGTGAACCGTCATGCTTCTAGTAATCTCTTTTTGAAATATTCTCAAACTTTGTTTTCGTCCTTTCCCAGTCTCATTATTTTTTATTTAACGGGTATCCCTGACAGAGTTCGTTCTTCGTCGTGTCCGAGGCTCATGGTTTCGCACTTTGTTTTGTTTGATTTTAGTATGTCCTGCAGTTTTCTTCCAGATGCCTCACTGTTTTCTCATAGTCTTGTTTTGTTAAAGTAAAGGTCACGAGGTCGTCTACGAAGTGCTTAAGATCCAGCTTTAAATCTTTCAAATCTACTCCAGCCATCTTACTTTCCAGTTATTTTAGTAGGGGGTCAAAATAGAGCTCATAAAGTAATAGACTAAGGGGGCATCCCTTTCTCAATCCAATTTCTGCTTAGAATATGCCAGTCATATCTCTTCCAACGATTATTACATGTTCTACTTTCTCACACTTCTTCTCTATTCAAGCTATAAATATTTTTTTTATCAAACCCGTATGCTTCCATTATTAAAAACAGCGTAATTCTTCTAATCTTGTCAAAAACTTTCTTATATCATGACTTGTTATTTGAAATTTAGCTTTTATGCTTTTCTTCTGTTTATGCGAAAGTATTATGAGGTCTCTAACCGTGTGCAGTACATCGGATGTTTTACGGTTTTCCAGTCCTTCTCTCTGGCTCTTGCTCAGCATCTCTTGCAGCACTTTTTAAAGTCTTTTTGCTAGAATCTTGTAAAGTAGGTGGTAGTCACAGTCTGTTACATTTATTGGCCTCCAGTCTCGTAAATCCTCAGGATCTCCTTTCTTAAGTAGTAGCTTCATCACCCAAGACAACCTATCTTCTGTTCTTCTCCGTTAAGTATCCCATTGTAAAGGTAAAGAATACGGCATTAGACTTTACAGTCCCTACCGGCAGTGCTGATCTCCGTTTCTTGGCCCTTCAGACAGGAAGTGCAATGGGGGGTTGGGGGCCAACCATACTCTGCTTTCGCACAACCTTCCTGTTTAACTTCTCCAGATTTCTCCAGGTACCCATTTAGAGCTGGGTTGACTCTGAATGAGCTTACAGAGTCACGTCACTGACCCCTTCCGAAACTAAATAATTGCGTACACTAGGACTCAAACCCTCGCCCTCTCAGACAAAAGATCCTGAATCCAGCGCACCAACCCACTCGGCCAGGGCGGCTAAATTATCCCAATGTACATTTTTGATAATATCTCAGTCAAATCTTGCGAATGGAATTCGTAAGGAATCCCATTCATTCCTGGAGAGATGTTATTTTCAATTTCTCTTATTGCTTCTTCTACTTCTTCTTGTATTATTTGCGATGTTAAATACTCATTTTGGTATAAGCCTGCAGCTTTCGCTAATGCCGCAGTTCAGCAAAACAGAGGGTCATTAAAGGCCATATTCAAGAGGTAGGGAGTTTGAACCACCCCACCCGAAATCTTTGTTTGACTCGTAAAAACGTAGTAAAAAATGTTTGATGCAACGTACAACAAAGAGAGCTAAAACATTTTTTTTTCTACCTAAACAATACGACAAGCCGGGATTTTGTCACACAAAAGTGCGACAAAGTGTACAAGCCTGCATACTGATTTTTAACTAGTTTTTGGAACTTCTTAGTTAAAGAGCGATGCTGGCACAAAGTATTATTTCTTTTTGTTATTGTGTTTTTTTTTTACCACGGCACTTTGTATAGGATTTATCGTAGAAACTTCGAAAGGGGCTCATCCGATTGTCAATTGCAAGTTCTATTGCCCTTTTTAATAGTCAAAAGTTATTGGAGGGCAACCAGCACCCCCCACACTCATCATTTTCCCAAATACATCCAACAAAAATTTTAAGATAACCATTTTATTCACCGTAGTTGAAAGATTCAACATTTATGTGTTTGAAGATAGTACCCCCTCCTCACAGTCCTTGGGTCATAGGCTATAAGCTATGTCTTGGGGGCATTTAAAGTTTTTATGGAAAGGATGGTCGTATAAACTTCTGAGGGACTCATTGCATTGGATTCGTATAAAATTCGGAGGAGACCAATTGGATTGGAAATCAGAAGTTCTAGTACCCTTTTTAATAGTCAAATGTGATTAGAGGGCAACCAGCCACCTCCCTCCACACCCATAATTTCCCTAAGCACATTCAATCAAAATTCTAATATGACCATTTTTTAAGCATATTTGAAAGGTTAAGAAATTATGTCTTTAGGAATGGACCCCCCCACCCCTTCTTGGCCCTCAGGGCAAGAACTATAAGCTAAGGTGATTGCCCATTATTAACATTTAAGTTTTTTCTAGAAAGGGTAGTCGTATATCGTATAAAATTTGGATGTGGCACATTCAAATTGAAATCAGAAGTCCTACTTTCCTTTTTAATAATCAAAAGTAACTGTGATAAGAGGGAGGTGTTGAGAAGGGGACAGCAGCTTTCATATACGGATTAATTTCTGTTTGTTTTAAGTTTTAAACGAACTTTCCAAACGATTCCTCCAATATTTTGGTCACTTAAAAAATACACTAGAATTTTTAAATTCGGTTCAAATGATTCCTCTCACGATATTATAGGACCATTGGTTTGATACGATCACCCATGGCTTAAAAACAAACACACAAAAAATAAACACACATTTGTGATCTTTCTTCTGGCAAGAATTACCAAATTCCACATTTTTGCAGACAGGAGCTTGAAATATCTACAGTAGTGTTTTTTGATACGCTGAATCTTTAATTAAGGTTCTTTAACTTTTACTGGGTATTTTCTCAAATTTTTGAAAATCAGCCGAGTTTTCTCAGGCCCGTAGTATTTGATGCATAACACTGAATGAATCTAATATATTTGGAATTAGCATAATAAGGCGATTCTTTTGATGTGTCTATTAATACTAAAATTCCGTTTCTATGGGTAACACTAAGGTTAATGAATCTTCTTTATTAGAAATTAGCGTTGTAGGCCAATGCTTTTTAGACTTTTGGCTACCTTCCGCTATTTCGAACCCTCTTAGTCCCTTTAATGGCTCAAACTGTAATTTCTCAAGAAATGATTATTGAAGTAAAAAAGAGAATAAAAACAGCATCAAGTGATGCATTCAATCTCAATCTAGCTAATTTATGCTGAAAACTGCATACTTACCAGAAGTGTCACCCCTTTGCTGGTGTGTTAGCCTGGTAAAAAGAACACCACTCCCCGAAACCTTAAATAATACACAATGCTTAAAGTTTACCGTCATCTGTCAACTAATGCTATCCTAGATATCACGTAACACTAATACTTAGCTTATTATTGTTGTATATTATTATTTATTATTGTTTACTTATTACTTATTACTTATTAAACAAAAAAAACTAGTTTTTTTAACTGAAAGTAAGGAGAGACATTAAAACTTAAAACGAACAGAAATTACTCCGTATATGAATTGGGTTGTCCCCTCCGCAGTCCCACGCTCTTTACGCTAAAGTTTGACTCTTTGCCACAATTCTACTTTTTAAAACAATTAATAACTTTAGCGTAAAGAGCGTGGGACTGCGGAGGGGACAACCCATTTCATATACGGAGTAATTTCTGTTCGTTTTAAGTTTTAATGTCGCTCCTTACTTTCAGTTAAAAAAACTAGTTTTTTTTATTTAATTTCTGAACGTTTTTGAATTAATGCATGTTTGATTTCGGCTCTCCGCACATAAATTATTGAAATGAAATTAGTATATTAATTTTTTTTTGGCTAAATGGCTTTCTCTTAGTTTTGATCAGACGATTTTGAGAAATAAGGGGTGGGGAAGGAGGCCTAGCTGCCCTCCAATTTTTTGGTTACTTAAAAAGGCTACTAGAACTTTTAATATTCAACGAACGTTTTTATTAGTAAAAAATATACGTAACTTAAGAATTAACTTACGTAACAAACTTTTATATTCTTATATTTTTATTATGTGTACGAGGGGGTTTGTACCCTCGTTAATACCTCGCTCTTTACACTAAATCGTAAGTTTTGTCCCAATTCTTTAAGAATGACCCCTGAATCAAAAAGGCCGTAGAATAAATAGTTGAAATCACTAAATCACTAAATACCTCGCTCTTTGTGCTAAAGTATTTTTAGAACCCCTCATATGCGTAATAATCTCTGTTTGTTTTAAATTTCAATGCTATTCCTTACTTTCATTTGAAAAAACGTGTTCATGTTTATTTTTTCATTGTTTTTTTTTTTTTATAGTAATGCTAGAAAATCCTGCGCCCTTTTCATTGAATTTTTCTTCCCCCATGACATATTCCTCAAAGGAAAGATCCTCCCACAAAGCCCTCTCCCATCAACCCCACCCCCAAACCAAAAAATCCCCATGAAAACGTCTGTACACTTCCCAATAACCATTACTATATGTAAACACTGGTCAAAGTTTGTAACTTGCAGCCCCTCCCTCAGGGATTGTGGGGGAGTAAGTCATTCCCAAAGACATAGTTATTATAGTTTTCGACTATGTTGAACAAAATGGCTATCTTAATATTTTAATCTGTTGACTTTTGGAAAAAAATGAGCATGGGAGGGGCCTATTTGCCCTCCAATTTTTTGGTCACTTAGAAAGGGCACTATAACTTTTCATTTCCGTTAGAATGAGCCCTCTCGCGACATTCTAGGACCACTTGGTCGATAAGATGACCCCTGGGAAAAAAAAACAAACAAAAAAATAAACACGCACCCGTGATTTGTCTTCTGGCAAAAAACACAAAATTCCACATTTTTTAGATAGGAGCTTGAAATTTTTGCTATAGAGTTCTCTGATATACCGAATGCGATAGTGTGATTTTCGTTAAGATTCTATGACTTTTAGGGGATGTTTCCCCCATTTTTCCAAAATAGGGCAAATTTTCTCAGGCTCGTAACTTTTGATGACAAAGACTAAATTAATTGAAACTTATATATTTAGAATCAGCGTAAAAATTTAATTTTTTTGATGTATCTTTTAGCATCAAAATTCCGTTTTTTAGAGTTTCGTTTACTATTGAGCCGGGTCGCCCCTTACTACAGTTCCTTACCACGAACTGTTTGAAAAGAAAATAATTCGGTATTTCGGGGCTTCTGACATTATTACTCCTTTGCGGAAGTTAGGCTCAAAGTTGAAAAAGGATTATATTTTTTCTCTGGGCCCCTTCCACCTCTTAGTTCGTTTATTTTCCCGTTAGTTTTCACCTGTTTTCGCTTTATAGTTGTGTTATCTTTTAGCAGTTCTTTCGTTAGTTGAGTTATGGTTGTGGTATATATGTTTTATCGCTCGTATAGTTGTGTTATTTTCAAATTATACTCCATAATAGAGAGGCTCCGAACACCCAGCATTGTATATTAAGCTCTTAATTTGACGTTTTTTTCTAACGTGACCAGATTCGTCCTGCGCCCTTTTCATTGAATTTTTTCCCCCATGGCATATTTCTCCAAGGAAAGATCCTCCCACATAGCCCCCTCCCTCAACCCTACCCCCAAAACCAAAAAAATCCCCCTGAAAACGTCTGTACACTTCCCAATAACCATTATTATATGTAAACACTGGTTGAAGTTTGTAACTTGCAACCCCTCCCCCAGGGACTGTGGGGGAGTAAGTCATCCCCAAAAACATAGTTATTATGATTTTCGACTATGCTAAACAAAATGGCTATCTCAAAATTTTGATCCGTTGACTTTGGGGAAAAATGAGCGTGGGAGGGGGCCTAGTTGCCCTCCAATTTTTTTGGTCACTTAAAAAGGGCACTAGAACTTTTCATTTCCGTTAGAATGAGCCCTCTTGCGACATTCGAGGACCACTTGGTCGATACGACGACCCCTGGGAAAAAAAAACAAAAAACAAATAAACACGCACCCGTGATTTGTCTTCTGGCAAAAAATGCAAAATTCCACATTTTTGTAGATAGGAGCTTGAAACTTCTACAATAGGGTTCTCTGATACGTTGAATCTGATGGTGTCATTTTCGTTAAGATCCTACGACGTTTAGGGGGTGTTTCGCCCTATTTTCCTAAATAAGGCAAATTTTCTCAGGCTCGTAACTTTTGATGGCTAAGACTAAACTTAATGAAACTTATATATTCAAAATCAGCATTAAAATGCGATTCTTTTGATGTAGCTATTGATATCAAAATTCATCTTTTTAGAGTTTTGGTTACTATTGAGCCGGATCGCTCCTTACTACAGTTCGTTACCACGAACTGTTTGATTACTTATTACTTTTATTATTTAAACCTTTATTGTTTCTCTTTTTTTGTTGGTTCTTACTTCGTTCCATGACTGATCGCGAGGTTAAAATGGACCAAATTCACTGAGCAGTAATTAACCTAAATTTCAAACGTTCAGGTTTTTTTCTTCTCGGCAAAGTTTCTTTATTCTTTATCATTTGATCAAATTGCTTGAACTGGCATATCATCAACAAATTAGAGGTGATGCTATATTTTATTCACACTACCAACACAGAAAGGTCAATGTTGGCAATTTCTTTTTTCTTCCACATATTAGATTCAATTTTCTAATAGACAAAGAAACCATAGCACCTTTGAGCGACACTTTCTGGCTTTTCATCGAAAAGGGTCGTTTTTTGTGTCGTACGTACTGCGGTACGACAATGACCGAAAAAGCGCGACAAAAATAAAAAAGTGCGACATTTGGTAACCCTTTAATGATTATATAAAAAAAACTAGTTTTTTAAACTGAAAGTAAGGAGCAACATTAAAACTTAAAACGAACAGAAATTACTCCATATATGAAATGGGTTGTCCCCTCCGCAATCCCTCGCTCTTTACGCTAAAGTTTGACTCTTTGCCACGATTCTGCTTTTTAAAACAATTAAAAGCTTTAGCGTAAAGAGCGAGGGATTGCGGAGGGGACAACCCATTTCATATATGGAGTAATTTCTGTTCGTTTTAAGTTTTAATGTTGCTCCTTACTTTCAGTTTAAAAAACTAGTTTTTTTTATATAATTTCTGAACGTTTTTGAATTAACGCATGTTTGATTTTGGCTCTCCACACATAAATTAATAAAATGAAATTTGCATATTAATTCCTTTTTTGGCTAAATGGCTTTCTCTTAGTTTTGATCAGACGATTTTGAGAAATAAGGGATGGGGAAAGAGGCCTAGTTGCCATGCAATTTTTCGGTTACATAAATTTTAATTTTTAACGAATTTTTTTATTAGTAAAAAATATACATAACTTAAGAATTAACTTACGTAACAAACTTTTATATTCATTAATTTTTATTATGTATATCAGGGGGTTTGTACCCTCGTTAATACCTCGTTCTTTACACTAAATCGTAAGTTTCGTCCTAATTCTGTAAGAATGACCCCTGAATCAGAAAGGCCGTAGAATAAATAGTTGAAATCACTAAAAATACTATAGCATAAAGAGCGATATATTTATCTCCTCCTAAATACCTCGCTCTTTATGCTAAAGTATTTTTAGAACCCTTCGTATGCATAATAATCTCTGTCCGTTTTAAGTTTCAATGCTACTCTTTACTTTCAATTGAAAAAAATTCCATGTTTATTTTTTCATTGTTTATTTTTTAAAGTAATTTTAGAAAATCCTGCGCCCTTTTCATTGAATATCTGTTCCCCCGTGACATATTTCTCCAAGGAAAGATCCTCCCACATAGACCCCTCCCCCCAACCCCAGCCCCAAAACCAAAAAAAAAATCCCTGAAAACGACTGTACACTTCCCAATAACCATTATTATATGTAAACCCTGGTCGAAGTTTGTAACTTGTAGCCCCTCCCCCAGGGACTCTGGGGGAGTAAGTCATTCCCAAATACATAGTTATTATGGTTTTTGACTATGCGGAATAAAATGGCTATCTCAAAATTTTGATCTATTGACTTCGGAGAAAAAATGAGCGTGGTAGGGGGTCTAGGTGCCCTCCAATTTTTTTTGTCACTTAAAAAGGACACTAGAACTTTTCATTTCCGTTAGAATGAGCCCTTTCGCGGCATTCTAGGACCACTTGGTCGATACGATGACCCCTGGGGAAAAAAACAAAAAAACAACAACAAACAAACAAACAAATAAACACGCACCCGTGATTTGTCTTCTGGCAAAAATACGAAATTCCACATTTTTGTAGATACAAGCTTGAAAATTTCGTTATGGAGTTCTCTGATACGCCAAATGCGATGAAGTGATTTTCGTTAAGATTCTGTGACTTTAGGGGGGGGTCCCCTATTTTCTAAAATAAGGCAAATCTTTTCAGGCTCGTAACTTTTGATGACAAAGACTCAATTTGATGAAACTTATATATTTAAAATCAGCATGAAAATCTGATTCTTTTGAGGTATATTTTAGCATCAAAATTCCGTTTTTTAGAGTTTCGTTTACTACTGAGCCGGGTCGCTCCTTACTACAGTTCGTTACCACGAACTGTTTGATGTTACGTGAAACATGTTACAGATGAAAATGATAACTATAGCCTCTACTTCAACAAGGACACCCCAGATGCTCAGTGTATGGTGGCCTGACGCATGCGTACTGGTAAATATGAAAACTTGACCCTTCTGATCCACAACTGACTTCGTAGAGGTCAGTTGTGTCTTAGAGAATCCAGTTACTATAAAGAATTCCCACACCTAGTCTCACGGGAAAGGATTTGTTTTTATGACATTTCTATATTCAACCAAAGAGTAGTCAAAGAAGAGAAGCTATCGTGGAGATCAAGGCAGAAGAAAGCAGCCTCATTAAAGTACAAGAAAAATATGTTTTCCGTAAACCTTATTTTCAAAGGGATTATCAAACACCATTTCAGAAAGGATAGAATTGACAAAGTGGCTCACTTCAAGCAAAAGCTTATATGAGACCTCCATATAAAGCCCACTTTATGGAGAAGGTCTCCATAAAGTGGTCTCCATATGGAGATCACCATAAACACCCAAACTATTTCAAAAGCGAAAACTGAGTTTTTTCACATAGCCTCAACTTGTCGACACTGATGATAACTTCAGAGTAAAGTTTCATGACTACATTTCTGAGCAAATTTTAGAGATATATCTTCACTTATAATACTACAACAGCAAATACTGAACTCTTATTATCCTGTTGATGCTTGTAATCATGCTTCACTCCACCCCTACGCCTGCTTGCTAATAAACTTATATGCAATCTTAGAAATCTTATATCAGTGATGCACTTGATTAGTGCAGCTGACCTTGCGATACTGCTAAACTACAAAGACACATGCAACATTTATTTATTTGTTTGAAACAAATAACGGCTATCTTAACAATTTGACGACTTAACGATCTTAACGACTTTATTGCTAAAGTTAGGCAGAATAAAGCCCAGTGGAACCAACAAAAATAAAATGCCAATTAAAGAAAATCCACTAGGAACACACGCCCTCAAAGCATAATAGTCTAGAGGTGGTCCTCATTTAAGAACTAACAATTAGTATTAGAGGCAAAATATTTACTGAGAGAGGCAGGAGGCTTCAAATCATTAATTTATTAATCATGATACCCAGGACACCAGGAAAATAAAAATTGACATTTAAAATATATCTAGTGGTTTCGTATTTTTTTTTTCAATGAAAATACCATTTTTTTAATATAATAGGAGGGGGGCAATAAAATATAGGGGGGGGGGAAAGTAATTGCCCCCCTACCAATCTGGAGCTCCTGGTTATGCCATTTCTTGCAAAAGATGCCCAATACAGCTGAAAAGGGGTTTTACTACCCAAATATAAACATAAATAAATTCATACTTCTCTGCAGTCTATGGCGTCGTTCATAATTTGAATCCAGCCCTTAAATGTAGCCACTTGGAAAAGGCACAAATACGCCTTACCAACATGATCAAAATTCATTGGTGAGTTTTTCCAAGTGAAATTTTGAAGAATACACTCCTGTTCATTGGGAATTAGCTCATGATGCATAGTTATCCCTTCATCATCAACACACTGAAATAATAAATAAGAAAAAGAAATAAGTCACATTATGTTTAATAGTACCGAAATTTAGCTAGCGCTAATTTAAACCAATCAGTTTTTGTGAAATTTTCTAATTGGCAGAGAATCATACGAAAAATTCCGCTGAATCTTCATGTCCTTTTTTATATTTCTAATTTTTGAGCAGATAACGTATGATGATTATGATAATATTATACGATGATTGTGACTTTTTCACGAATTTTAACGTTAGCGTAGTGTGAAACAACTTGTTTAAATGTGAAAGCCTATAGTTTACGTAGCGTTACTTAATCACATAGCATAGCATATATGTGCACAGCATGAAAGCCGCATAATACTGTTTTGGGCTAAGCTCAAAATTTACGTCAGAAAGTGCTTTATGCACTTATTCAAATACCCGTAATCAATACCCGTATCAATACCCGTATCAATCAATACCCGTAAGGAATATTTTTAAATAAATGAATGTTATTGTGTTTATATTAGGCTTAGCCAAACTGTTTTATTTTGGGCTTAAGCTTATTTTTTTTTAAATATGCTTAACCTAATAACGCAGAGCGATCCCTTCGTTTTCAACGGACGTACTACACATTAAATTGAACTTATTGGAACTATTTCGTAAATTTTTTGTATAGAATTGAAGCAATTCCAAAAAAATATGAAATGATGTTTTTTTCTTGTGGTAAATCTTACTAAATGACAATATTACCTGATAGTCAACGATTACCATTTTGTGTTGTTGTGAAGTTTGGTTTTAGGTTATTTTATGATTTGATATCAAATTATTTGCTTTTGACAAAGCACCTATGTGGGATATGGTTCGAATATTTTAAAACGACTATTAAAACGAAGTCACTAAACTGTTTCTTTTTCGCTGAAGACCTGATTGCTACTTCAAGCTATCAGCTATATTATAATTTATCCAAATTATTACTGATCATTGTTAAAAATTTTTATGCTTTTTTGCTTATATACAATCGCCCCGACAGCGAAAGTACTGATCTCCTAAATCTCTTCCTTCAGGTAGGAGTGCAATTCGTGGTTAGGGGCAAATCATCTGACGCTTCTCACGTTTCCTTGAAGATTTCTTCAGGTATCCATTTGGAGATGGATTCACCGTTTATAATCCACTTTAACTCGTAGATGGTTTATTTATTTAGTTATAAATTAGTTAGTTATAAGTCAATTAATGCAAGTTCACAAACAAATAAATAAATTAAACAACACTTTCGTGCTTTTATTCTGTTATATTTTCTCATTCATTTTATTTGGTTTGGTAGTTTGTAGTGATTTTAGCGGGAAAAAATCTTGTGAATTTAATTATCAACAAATTCACTCATATCCGATTATTTTCCCCCTTCTCAATTTATTGGCCTTTCGTTTTTTTTATGTTTAGTTAAATCATTTCGTGTTTTTTTTTTAACGTGAAGTTTTACCAATCTCGACTTGTGATAAACCACTTTTTGATGTATATATTTACCGTTAAATAACGGTTGTTAAATACCCTGAAAATAACAACCGCTAAATACTTTTCCATCATCAAAACTTTTACGACCACATAATACTGTTTGCTGTTTAACCTAAGACATATGCTAAAAACGGTAATTTGTAGCCTCTGAAATTGACATTGACACTGCGTAATACGACGTGACACCAATAGAAAATAAAACGTCCCCTGAAACACAAAATTTCCAAAACAAATATGTTCCTCAATATATATATATATATATATATATATATATATATATATATATATATATATATATATATATATATATATATATATATATATATATATATATATATATATATGCCACTGTTTACTACTGCGTACCCACTGTTTTAATTTTTGCTTTTCTTTTCAGAGATTCTTTTTTTGAAATTGTTTTCTACTTCTAATAAGAGCGATTATTGAATAATATTACCTTATAATATTTCCCAGCAAACATTTGTACACCCATGATGGCAAAAATTAGCCAAAATATGAGGCACACAAGTAATACGTTGAAAATGGATGGAATGGCTTGTACCAGTGCATTGACGACAACCTAGATATATGTGAATAGATTTATATATAATACATAAATTAAATATATATTATGCACATTTATTATTCTGTTAAAATAGTTTTAATAGTTGTCATTTAATTAATTAAAATTAACAATGGAATTTTGATGGAATAAAATTAGTTAAAACTGATTTTTAATTATTCTGTACTTAATAAAATTTAGTATAAATAATTTATATTACATAAAATATATATTATCGTTAAATTTTGTATATATCTATGTGAAGAAGGAAAAAATTAGTTTAATTGAGATGCAAAAATCGGTTCAAAAGTCAAAAAGTACCAATTAGAACATGTAGACTTTCAAGTATAGACTTTACAAATGTAGACTTTGTAGACTTTATAATATGTAGACTCAGGTAGACTTTAAAAATATAGACTTTCAGTGACAATTTCATTTCTCAGAAGATTTGTTTCATTTTCGAAATGAAAAAAAAACAACTTTTTTCAAATACCAAGATTTGAGGTTCTAATAGCAATGTTTAATTCCAAAATGAATACATATTTTTCCACTGTCCAAAGTTTTGTTCGTAATTTTTCCATTATTATTTTGTGAAATAAGTTGAATATTTCTAAAAAAAGAATTCTTTTAGTATACAAGAACTATTTTTATGCTTAATTCAAAAATAAAACCATACTTCCTACAGAAAATTCACGTTTTCTTTTTCACTCTCTCTCCCTTGTATAGAAGGTGTTACTTGACTTTTAATAAGCTTCAAATTAATAAGTTCGAGCTGGCAACATTGCGAAATAACAGGAATAGCAAGAAAATTTCTTGTACAAAACGTTCATCATGTTCCGAAGTAAACTAAATTAAACGCAAAAGTTTATGTTGCGACTTGCGAGAGAAATTTTTGGCATATTTTTCAAAAGTCAAGCTCAAAATAAGTCAATGTCTTGTCCGCTATTTTCCAATCCTTCCACGGAGAGAAAAAGAGTATATTCCTCTCCCCTCTATTCCTAAAGGTATATTGTAAATATCTGTTATTATATTTAAAATATATCTCAAATTAAATTTGAAATTTATTTATTGAAATTTATTTGAAATTATTAATATATTGTAAATTTCATAATAACCAAATGTTATTAATTTGAAATACATATTATTAATTAATAATATATCACGAATATATTATTCAGTTTCAAATAAGTTTAAATTTATTTGAATCTAATTAATAATATATTTAACTTTAATTATATCTGACATTCAATTATACAAAAATTATAAAGATTGCACAAAAAAATACTGGAAGAAAAAGTCTAGATAAATAAGTTGAATCGCAAAAACAGAAAGATAGATAGCAAATTCATGCATACAGAAAAAGAGATGTGAGGGGTGGGGGGTAAACTATGGGGTATCATGCCGTCAAATAATCTAAATGTGTTAATAAAGGGTAAGTGAATCAAAGTTTGCTAAATAATAAAAATCTAGTAACTTATTAAATTGTTTGGCTAAGACTAAATATAAACAGACTAATGACTAAACATAGCCCTAAGACTAAATTTAACCCTAAAACTAAATATAGCCCTACGTTCAAAGTGTTATCCATAAACTAAATAATACAATATTAAATATCTTTCTCACTCTAATGCTTGAATAAAAAGTTACTCCCGGAAAAGCTTATAAATCTGCTTATAAAGCTTATAAGCTTATAAAAGCTTATAAATCTTATAAAGCTTATAAGTCCGAAAAATGGAAAATATGCCCTAGTCTTGAGCTCGGAAATTCAATTTTACCTATAACTCTTTCATCTACTTCGACTTTCTACTATCGAATTTCAAACCTGCTTTTATTGATAGTTAAATAAAAATAAATGTTTCAAAACTATTTTATTATTAACTAAGAAACATAATTAAAGGATTTAAAACCAAGGAGCGACCCAATTTTGATGATTCGTCTAAGGCTAAACAAAACACATGAGGTAGTCTAATGGACTGTAAATTCATATGAAAGGATTTAAATTCCACAGGAATATAATGAGGGGGAGCAGAGAGTGATGCTTTGAACAGATTGGGATGGAGGAGGAGAGTAATGCCTCTGCTCAGTGGCTTGGTGCAGTAATGAATTTTCGCAGCAAAATTCAAAAACAGCAAAGTTTGTGTAAATTCATTCACCTGATGATGCAGATAGACACCATATACGTGACATAATGTACAGGGTATGTAGTGTAGAGAACTAAAAATCAATGTAGATGACCACGTACAAGACAATTTTGTATTTTATGATCCCCCCCCCACAAGGAGAAAGATAATGAAACGAATTTTAGAAGGTGCATATTCCCCTTCCGGAGCTAATGACGAAGTACCATAGACAAACAGGAAAAAGGTAATTTAGTGCCCGAAGTCTAAAAAATACAAAGGAGTACTCTATAAACGTTCTTTATTCTATCTTTATATATTTCGTACATAGTATCTTTTTTTTATTGTTTTTTTAAACGTGCTGTCATATATAGAACTTATTCCTTCATTTTCATATCCCTTAAAAATATTTCCAGGAAGACTTTCTGCTAACGTCACTCGTTTTTGAAGATAGATTGGCGCTTCAAATAATATTTTTTCTTCTTAAAAAGGCTTAAGGAATTGTAAGAAATTCATATATATTAGTTCTAAACCTGAAAAATAAATTGAAGATACTGGAATCTGACATAATACCATTATAACGGAGAAGAAAAACAATAATACGAAAATCCTAATTCTGTCAATAAATAGAAAAATAGAAAATAACGATAGAAAATCGCTAAATAGGAAAATGAAAATGAAAAAAATAAGAAACTGAAAAGCGATGTGTAATAGCCGTAACAAGAATTGAATCTGCTAACACTGCAGCGGTTTTAGCAGAAATAAAAAACTCGAAAATTGGCCTAAATTGAATACTCTTTTCGTTTTTCAGTTTCGCCAACTCATTAACTGTAACTCTAAACACGTATGCGGAGAGAACAGTAGTTTTGTATCCGTATTTACCCAGGGACTATCATTAACGGCATTATTTGTTCAAAAGTCCTTGTTGAATTGAATTTTTGGGGACCCCTCCGCATACGTGTACAACTCCTAGATAACTTCTACTAAGCTGATCATAGTTAAACTAGCTATTTCACAGCAGGCAACTAGGAATATAGCTAAACCTATTAAAATATTCAAATTACCAGGCATAGCGCAGCATTCATGAGGGTTAAGTTACTGGATTTTTATAGAGCTACTATCCTCAAAGCTAAATAAAGACATTCTTTCCCCAACCATATCCATGCCCTAATTAATGTTCAAAAATCAAAAATCGGGAATTAATTATTATTATTAATTATGCATTATAATTATATATTATAACATATATTAATTATATATTGCAGTTAATAATAATTATTAATAATTACCGATTCTGTTTCTGGTTTCAATGAAAACCCGTTTTTTACCTAATATTTGGGTTAAAAATTAAAAAAAATCAATATATATATATAAAAAAACGATATTTTGGTTTCAACTGAAACCCATGGTTTGGGAAAGAAATAGAACTTTTAACCTTTAAAACGAAGTTCTTCGGCAAAATTTAAAAACCGAAATCTAGGAAAAATTTTAAGACTGAGTAATTTAAAATAATTATAATTCTTCATTTATTTGCAAACAAAGATTAAAATGCATCACATTTGAATGATTGAAGAGGAGAGTTTGTAATCTAATAGATTATTAATAACTAAATTTTAACCCAAATTTGTTGTGTTTCTAACGATATTCTGGTGATTTACTTTAATAGAAGATTCGTAGATTAATACACCTTTCAGCAAAATCTTCTAGAAGAATTAATATTTGTCAGTTTATAAAATTTCAAATAATATTTCTACCCCCCCCCCCAAAAAAAAAGCTTTACTGTTCCAAGACTACAAAAGTAGTCTTTCAGTGTTCCAAAACTAACATATATATATATATATATATATATATATATATATATATATATATATATATATATATATGGGGAAATCCTGCCTTTATATAGTTTTATATTCAAGTAGTTCTATATAAATTTCTAAGCTACTGATCGAAGAATATTCCAGAATAATATCTGATACTTCTTGTGATTTATGATTTTGTGTTAGCCCGAAAACAGAGGAATGATCTTATTTCAAAAAATTTCCGTCAGTGTTATTGACTGTGATTACACCTAATGGTCTGAATTAAATGAAAAAAAAGTAATATTCTCTGTGCGGTAGCTACTGGGAAATCACCAGGCATAAAAACACTCTAGCTATTCCGAAATTTATTTTAAAAATCAATTCAGTTTATCTTTTATTTTACCACTTTACCATATTTTTTCTTTTCATTTTACCACTTTACCATATTTCTCCCTTAATTCTAGCACTTTTCTGTATTTTTCCTCTCATTTTGGCACTTCACTGTGTTTTTCGTTTCACTTTGCAATATTTTTTCTTTCATTCTGCTACTTCGCCATATTTTCTTTTCGCTTTACCACTGTACCGTATTTTTCTTTTCCTTTTACTACTTTACCTCAGTTTCTTTTCATTTTTGTGCTTTCCTACATTTTCCCTTTTATTTTACCGTTTTACCATACTTTTCCTTTCCTTTTACTATTTTATCACATTTTTCATTCATTTTACCACTTTACTACATTTATCGTTTCATCCTAGCGCTTTATAATATTTTTCCTTTTATTTTACCAGTTAACCACATTTCTCCTTTTATTTACCACTTTACCATATTTTTCCTTTCATTTTACTATCTTACCATATTTTTATTTTCCTTTTACCATTACTACTACTACCACTACTAGTACTACTACTACTACTACTACTACTACTACTACTACTACTACTACTACTACTACTACTACTACTACTACTACTACTACTACTACTACTACTACTACTACTACTACTACTTTTCATATACCATTACACCGAGTTTTTCCTTTAATTTTACAACTTTACCATATTTAATGACGAAGACAACACTGCCTTTCCAAAATACAACAACGAAAGAGAGAATAATGAGGACTTTTTTCCCAAGACAGTGAATCAACAAAACCTATTTGAATATTTCGGCCCTATATCTAAGGGCCGTCTTCAGCAAAGAAAAAATAAAAAACAATAAAACACTTACAATAAAAGTTATCAGTTAAAAATCCATTTTTTATTTTAAAATAGCCTTGGCCCTTAGATATAGGGCCGAAATATTCAAATAGGTTTTGTTGGTTCACTGTCTTGGGAAAAAAGTCCTCATTATTCTCTCTTTTGTTGTTGTTTTACCATATTTTTCATTTCATTTAGAGCTTTACTATATTTTGTGTTTCGTTTTACCCATTCACCATGTTTTTTCTTTCACTTTACTGCTTTACCGTATTTTCCTATCATTTTACCACTTTACTATATTTTCCTTTAAGTATAGCGCTTTACTATACTTTTCCTATTATTTTTGCTAATTAAACATGTTTATCCGTTTATTTAACACTTTACCAAGTTTTTCCTTTCATTTTAGTGCTTTACTATATTTTCCCTTTCATTTTACCCATTTGCCATATTTTTCTTTTTATTTTACTGCTTTACCATATTACTTAACTATATTTTCCTTTAATTTTAGCACTTTAATATATTTTTTCTTTCATTTTGTCAATTAACAATATCTCTTTCGATTCTGTTGATAAAAGAGCGTTAGCAAAGGTCTTATACTTATATGGTATACCAGCAAAATACATTGAAATGATTTGTTCTATGTACGAGAATAATACTGCTGCGGTTAAGGTAGGAAATGAGGTTAGCAACTGGTTTTGTATTAAATCAGGAGTTAAGCAGGGTTGTGTTCTATCCTCCTTTACATGGATCATTTTGATGGACTTCGTCTTAAGGAGCACAGGAAAGGCAATTGGAGACCACGGAATCAAATGGGGAGGAAGAACGCTCCTGGACTTAGATTACGCTGATGATTTAAGAATATTAGATGAAAGTGTGAGCAAAATGAATGAATTTTTAGAGGTTTTGAGAGTTCAGGGTGCTAGAATGGGCTTGAAAATTAATGTGAAGAAGACTAGGTCACTAAGGCTAGGAATAAGTGAAGAAAAAAGGTGACGTTGGGTAACGAAAAGATTGATCAGGTTGGCAGCTTCACCTACCTTGGTAGTATTATTAGTAAAGACGGTGGGAACAGTGAAAATGTTAAAAGTAGAATAGATAAGGCTCAGGGTGTTTTTTCACAGTTAAAAAAAGTTTGGAAGAATAGAAAGATAAGTCTGCAAACCAAGATTAGAATATTGGAAGCTGCAGTGATGACAGCGGTCAAATATGGCTCTGAAGCATGGGCACTCCAAAAAGCAGATGGAAATTTACTAGATGTTTTCCAGAGAAATTGCCTACGGATTGTTCTGGGTACCCGGCTGACTGACCGTATTTCAAACAGTACGAAAGGTTGTACGAAAAATGTGGTTTAATAACGCTTTCTAGGGCTATCATGATAGAAAGGTTGAAATGGCTAGGCCATGTTCTGCGGATGAAGGATGACAGATAGCCGAAGATTGTACTTTTTGGCCAACCGTCTGGGGCTACACGGAAAGCAGCTCGTCCTTGTCTTGGTTGGGAGGATGTGATAAATAAAGATTTAAAGGAAATGGGAACTTCCTGGGAGGGTGTAAAGAGGGAGGCCTTTAATAGATTAGGTTGGAGGAGGAGCGTGTGTAGCTGTGTTGGCCTCCGGCGGCTTGGTGCTGCAGTGAGTTATTATTATTATTAGTAGTAGCAGTAGTCTCCTTTTATTTACCGCTTTACTATGATTTTCTTCATTTTACTACTTTACTACATTTTTCTTTTTACTTTAGTACTTTACTATATTTTCCCTTTCATTTTACCATTTTCTTTAGTTTTTTCTTCATTTTACCACCTTACCAAATTTTTCCTTTCATTTTACTTCTTTACCATGTTTTTCTTATCATTTTACCGCTTTACAGAGTTTTTTCCTTTAATTTTAGCACTTTACTATATTTTGCTTTCATTGTACCAATTACCCCTATTTCTCCTTTTATTTACCACTTTTACACCTTTTTTCCTTTCATTCACCCCTTTACCGTATATTTCCTTTCATTTTACTACTATACCGTATTTTTACTTTCATTTTAGTACTTTACGATGTTTTCCCTTACCTTTTACCACTTTACTATATTTCCCTTTAATTTTAGCGCTACACTATTTTTTCTTCATTTTACGAATTAACGATATTTCTCCTTTTATTTCCCACTTTACCATATTTTTCCTTTCATTCAACTACTTTACCATATTTTTCCTTTCATTTTACCATTTATTTTTGAAAATCAATCCTTAGCAAGTGATACCTTAGAAGAAACACATATTCGTAACAATTGAAAAGAAAACTCTTTAATTAGAAGGAATTACTAATAGATTTGTAACAATTGAAAAGAAAACTCTTTAATTAGTAGGAATTACTAATAGATAATTGGACGTGGTGAGGCAGATTTCATGTTACTTGATACATTAGAATTTCCGATTTGGAAATATATGCTGTGTAAGAAGACTTAACTTTTTTAGAAAAACAGTGAGCCTACTTAAAAAAAATCGTCTTTAGTTTAAAACTAGTCCTTGGGCTAAACTCATTATTAAGCGTTCACAGGCTAATTTAGCATTTCAAAAGCTTCATCGGATTTCTGCCCACGTCTCTCTGACAAAACCCATTAAAAGACAATTTTCCCTTTTTTAAGAATTATGATTAGTGATTTACGATCAGTGTTATTTCCCGTTTTTTGTTGTTTTTTTTTTGTGGTGGTTCGAAATAGTCTTGAGTGCAGACAAGTTATACAAGTTTGAATTGAATTCAAAATTCAATTCGTATCGTTAAAAAATTCATATATCCGAATCCTATCATAAAAGCAATTAGAGCACAATTGTAGGGAAAATATCGAGGTAAAAAACAGTGTTACCTTATATACGATTGCTCTAAATCCAGATCTGTCATGTGCCATAATAACAGTTCCATTCTTAATTCAGCTTCAACTAGTGATTCTCCCTCTAATGACTTTTTATTGAAAACATATTTTTAAATTATCGGTTACAACGGTCTAAGTTTTGTTTTTTCCCTTTATGGATGTTTTCTCTTCATAGTTGCTTTCTCTTTATGGTTGCCGCTATATTTATAGGGGCAACCCCTATATTTTTTGGTTATATGTTACTATATGTTACTTTATATGTTTATGGTTGCTTTCTCTTTATGGTTGCCCCTACAGGGGTAACCATAAAGAGATAGCTATTCATTTACAGGCATGTTTTACAATCGTTGGTTTAGCCTGAGCTTATTTTTTTGTGTTTGCATATGGTGTTGGCAACACCATATGCAAACACAATGGTGTTTATGGTGTGCAAATGGATAAAATTACAATTATTTAATCAAGATAAGAATTTACAGTTGCTCAATAAATTGGTATTTAAATTTCATTCTAAAGCATAGTGAACTGTTATGCCGTATTTATTTCAAAAACTCTAATAGGTATATTAACATGTGAAAAATTCAAATAAATTGTTTCAACTTTAAGTTTATATAGGTTAGGTGTCTTTTGCACAAAAGCATCCATTCGAAAAAAAGTATCAAAAGGCAATTCTAAAGTGTATCAGATATTCTTCTGGTAAGTGTAAGGGTTTACTTCAACTAACGCAGGGTGAAACTGGGTGAGCATTTGGATTGTGGCACCCAAGATACCTTACCCGCATACCCTGCATCCTCGCCATAGCTCGTAGAGGGCGCAACGCTCTTAGCGTTCGCATAGTTTTAAACGCTTGTATCCCTCCTGCGCCGAGAAGTGACGCAGTGAAGTTTATAAGAGACACCTAATGAAAATAACTTCAAAATTAATTTTGGTAAATAAAAAAACTAACACGGTCTTAAATACTTACCAATTCACTTAAATTGTCTACCCTTCCAAAAGCTTGTTAATCAAATTTGTTGCAAATCTTCACTTAGATTCTCTTACTGTAAACTAATTTAATACGTAATTTCAAATATTTTTCCCAATGAAATATAAAGAAGCTATTTCGTTCCTAGATTTAAGGGGAGACATTTACCCCCGGTTAGTATTAACGTTACTCATTCCTAAATTTATAGTTAATTACACTAGTTAGGAGTTAATTAGACTAGAGTTAATTAGATACTCTAAGTAAGATTTCCTTTTCTTAGAATTGATGGACGCCCTAATATTAAGCTGGAACAGTACTTTAAGAAATACCTTAAAGCATCAAAGATATCAAAACAAAAACATTTTAGCCCCCTTGATCAATCTTAGGTCAATTCAGGTCTGGCAACTACAATTTTCTAAGATTTTTCTTTTGGTTATTTCAAATTCCGTGTTTTTAAGACAATTTGAAATACTCGTCAGTGTTGCCATGTTGAATCGTGAAAAGAAATAAACAAAATCAATTATTAAAATTTGATGAGGATTTTATCCGTAAAATTTGAATATTAACATTCTGTTGATTACCAAAAGAAACAACACCCTCAAAGGGAAGCTAGACATTCATAAACTTTTTGGCGACATCTATTGTGTTAGATTAGATTTTGTTTTAATTGCATAGCTGCACGTTAAAATATATTTGTACAGGAAAATATAAAATATACAGGAAGTGTGTGGAGATGAAGTAAATGAATTAGCGAACAATACGCCTGATACGAATCAGGGATATTAGTCCTTCAATATTTTATTTCAAATCTCAATAAACGATACATATGATCATAAATTATCGATGAATCATGTGATGTTTATCGTATGACGAGATGATACATATACAACAAAAGATACAATTAATGATCTTGTCACCCCAAAGAATCTGAAATCCAAACCCAGATTTATCTCACGGGTGATTAACTAAAATCGGATGATTTAAAAAAAGAAGAGAAAACAAGGGGCAATATTGTATAGGCAGAATAAACTCTACCAAAGCTACGCATATAGAGAATTTAAAAATTAAAAACTTGTCTTTCGCAATCATGTTCTTGAGTTTATGAACGATCGGAGATTCGAAGGACCGAATTTCCATTCAGGAAATCCTAAAGCCTGAATTAAAAAAAATAAATAAAGGCACCAAATAATTTTTTTAAATCTGGGGGGAGGGGCCAATTTGTTTTCTTTTGAGTTTTTAATGTAAATGCCAAAAACAGAATTTTTTTAGGAGATGTATTTTGTGAAAGAATGTGACAGGTTATGCCTGGTCAAAATGAAGAAAAACTTTTATATTTAAAACGATAACGAAATATGGAAAAATATCTAAGGAGGAGGGGAATGCCATTTTAAAGTATCATCAAATCCTAATGAAACTTTGAAGATTTTTGAAAACAGTTAAAATCTACTGATGGAAAACATTTTGACATGCTTTAAGATAGAAGTCTGCCCTTAAACTGGTTCCCATATTTAGAGGTTCAACTGTTCATAAGAAAATTAATGAAATTATTAACAAGCTTTTGGATAGTGCTAGGTCTAAATTTACTCCAACTACTAATAATTTTTGCTCCTTTAAAAGTAATCAGAATCCTAATAATAAAGTCAACTAGCACAACACATTATTGAATTTATAACACATAAAAATAAACCTCATCACTTCAACTAAAAAGGAAATAATCTTGTTGGATTCTTTTTCCACGCTACCACTATAAGTTATTTTTTTGCTAAGTTGCAGCGGCCAAATTTTTGGCAACCCTGATACTGGAAAATCAAATCGCCTAACCTAATTCTAAGGCAATTTCATTTTCCATTGTCAGACTATAGTTCATTGTCATTTTTATATTATCATTTTTTGAATATATTGTCATTATATTGTTATTGTCATTATATTGTCATTATAGGTTCTGCAGATGAAGGATAGATTGCCAAAGATTGCCCTTTTCAGCCAACCGTCAGGGGCTAAACGGAAAGCAGGTCGTCAGTGGTTGGGGTGGGAGGATACCATAAAGAAAGATTTAAAGGAAATGGGAACTTCCTGGGAGGTTGTAAAGAGGGAGGCCTTGGATAGATTGGGATATAGGAGGAGCTGTGTTGGCCTCAGGTGGTTTGATGCTTCGGTGAGTTGTTAGCAGTAGTAGTAGTAGTATATGTCAAAACTAATAAGTCATTGTCAGGCATTATGCTCGAGCCGCACTATAGCATACCTGCCGATAAAGAAGCCAGAATTTATAATATCGTATGGGTTTTTCCTTCGATTTTATAGTTTTATTATACTTTTAGAGTTTTTACATACTTTACTTTTTTATAATTTTTTTGTTATGCTTTTTTTTTACATACTTCTATTACTGACTCCGATTCAAAGTTGAACAGGTTGTCAGGTCAATGCTAATTTGCTCCCAATGATTGTTTACGAATGCCAAATATTTGTATCTTTTGCCGGGTTTTTTTTCCAGGTTGTGCTGTTTTTTCTTTTTTTAAAGCAAAATATAAAAAAGGCATTTAGAAAAAAACATACTCAGAAAAGATATCTTTCAAAACCTGAGGGGAAAGGTGGGGTACAAATAAATTTTTTAGAGGGGGAAATTCGTGGGGGAGGGGGCAAGTGCAGCAAAAAACCCACTATTTTTTTCACAGACATTTTATAACTTCACAAAACGATAACTTGAACTTCGAATCTGATTGGCCAATTACAAATTTTTTGCTTGAAGGTAGAATATTGCCTAATTTTAGAAATTACGAACAAGAAAACTTATTACCGCTGTGGTTGTGCGTAATTTTGATTTTATCGCCAAGTATGACTATAACGTAGCCTGAGCATTACACTGAACATTTTGTTTCATATAAAAGGCGTTCAAATTCCAGAATTCTCTATTAAGAACAATTAACTTATAGCGGTAGCGATTCCTAACTCTGGGGAGTAAACAATCATTTTGAAATGACACAAAGCCATGATTTCTTCTAAATTCACATACCCTCATGCCCTGCATTCGAGACATTGCCCTAAGAGGGCGAAGGGCTCTAAGTGTTCTCATGGTTTTGAAGGCTTGTATACCCCCCACTCCAGCCAAAGAAGCTGCGAAGTTCATTAAGGAGAGCTGAAAGAGTTTGTCAGAGAAGAAATAGATTAGTAGACATAGAATACTGAAACACATATATTAAGAAATATAAAGTGAAGTGAATATTCAGTTGTAAATCAGTTAGATTGTTAATGTATCTGGCAATTTGTTTTATTGTCAAGTTATGGATGGAATGTTTGAGATCAATTCTCCTAGGTCAATCCTCGCATCAAAGTTTCAATTTTCATAAGAACAAGGTCTCAGCACTTGGACCAATGCTCATTGGGATCCTAACACCTAGCTTATTTTGGACCCAGAGGAATAGAAAGTCGAAATTATACTATGATACTCTTAGCCTAGCATCTCAGGAAACAAAAATTCAATAAAAGGATGACATGATAGCCTTGAATATAAGATATGACTCCTTGACTATAAGATAGCACCGGTATGGGTTTTTTTTGGCATATGTAAGTGTTTAGTGCTGATGCCTTTAACTAGTTTCTTATTTTTTTAGGAGGAAGGTTGTATAGGTCGTAAATCATCAAAATCTCTGTCTCCAGTTTTCTCCCACGTCTAGCGTAAAGGTTTTAGCAAGTAATGATCCCGTTGGTACCTCGTATACGCGGAGATAATGTAATGCAATCTACACTGTATTATGGATCTTTCTGAACACATAAATTAGCAATTTGGCATGGTGAACGTTCACAAAGTAAGAAGGTTCTGAATGCTTCACTATCATCATTTGGGCTAAAATCAGTATACATGTGAGCACAGTACACATAGTTCGGTGCCTTTCAGAAATTGGCAGGACAGAAAATGAGTACGACAAGAATAAACTCGAAAAGTCAAATTATTTATTATATTAAATTAGTTTCTAAATTTAATTAATTGCTTTTAATTGTGTTAAATATAATTAATGCTAAATTCTAATTTCCCTTTTTAACAGAAAAAACTTTCTCATTGCGTATTTTTCAAAATTATAAGTTTTTATCCTACAAAAATTGTTTTAACTTTTTCAAAAACTGGGCTTTTACTATAAATACGGAGTTTGTGGGAATTATCTGATAATCTACTGCTAGTCTAAGTACCATCATTCTGCTTTATAACACGATTGAAGTGATTTTTTAGATATTTCTGTTAAAATTTTATACAGGCAGATAAGCAACTATGCAGAACTTTTGGTATCAAACTTTAAGGGTGGAAAATACGATTTTAGAAAAAGAGCAGTAAAGGTGTTTTATAAAAACTATAGGAGACTATGGATAAAATCACACAAAAATTGAAATTTAAGGGGTTATCCCCCTCCTAAGTATGTGCCTGCTGGAAGGGTATTCATTTATACGCATGGTCAGTCGACAGAAAAAAAATCTTGTACATATTATCCTAATGAGAAGCTTATGTACCAAGAACGGTGAAACTGAAATCTTATTGTTTTAACTGGTTTCTGGATTGCTTGAAGTGGAAAATTACACACCCGTATAAACTTTAAAGAGTAGAAAAAATCGAGAATTCCAGTTTTAATGAAAAAGACCTCCCTCTGCAATAGTTAAGTTTTTGGTGGTACCATGTGAAAGAATAAGAACCTTAGATGAAAAATTAGAAAAAAAGCTAAAGAATATGGCTCCAGTTGTTTTCAGGAACCAACAGATGGCGGCTTTTTGAAATTTTAGGGACAGAAAGTGTTGTAAAATTTAACTAATTAGTTCGCTTGTTTATTTTCCGGTTCAACAACCCTGACAAGCCCTGACAAGAATACTGACAACCCAACCTACCCTGACAAGAATATAGTGCTGCTCTGAAAACTTTATTATTTTGAAATAACCAGTTTTTTCAGAAATATCGGATTTCAGGTATGATTAAACTTAAGCGGGGTCCAGGGGACAAAAAATGTTTTCATTTTGATGTCTGGTACTTTAAAAGCAAATCCTTGTTACTGCATCAATACTGAATGGTTTCTAATAAGGAGTGATGTCGGATAACAGCGTAGACATGCAGTGAAGCAGATTTCTTCCTTTTTTTATATCTTTTTCTTGTTGATAAGAAAAACATTTTTTTTTCGTATTTTGTATAGCAAACGTGTGATAGACCTGTTTTGACGCACAAATTTTTTTTCAACTTTGTTATCAGCCGTAAACTATGAAAGGGCTATTTTCTAGCCCCCTGAAGACGCGAGTCTATTAATAATTATTTTTTACACGCTACCTAACTGGCTCTATATTGCTTTCGTATTAGCAAGTAAGCCTTTTATCTTATTTTCAGCGTCTACTAATAGTGCTTAATACCGTTAATAGAACTATTTCAGTTCGATCATAGAACCAACCCAGAGGTAAACCCAAGTACCAACCTTTAAAAACCTACCACCCAAGATGTTTATCTTGTCATTAGACAAAAACCGCCAATTGGGCAGCCAAAAAATTTGTCATTGTAAAATACAGTAGAAACATTTAAATTGGGATGTATACTCACCCATTAGGGGAGGGAGGGGGCAAGGAGTAGCAATGCGCTTCGAGAATGAAATAAGTAGATGGTTAAGATTGTTTAAATGCAGTTTTTAAAATTCTCCACGGCTTCCTTCAAGTGGTCCCCAGTCCTTAACTACGACCAATAAAATAATTGCCAGATACACTATATGACAAATAAAAGCTCTCCACTCGACACTGAATAAGCACACTTAGAATTTCGCTCCAATTGGAGCAGCTACTCACTCTCATGCCTTCCCATCGAGATACCGCACGAAGCGGCCTTAGGGCGCGTAAGGTGCGCATTGAACGAAATGCTGGAATATCTGCAAGCCCCATCCACATTGCAGTTAAGTTGATTATTGAAAGCTAATTGCAAACAAAATATTGATTACTAATTTCATGACCTTTGAGATCACCAGGACTGCCCCTCCTAGGGATTTTTCTTATATATATATATATATATATATATATATATATATATATATATATATATATATATATATATATATATATATATATATATATATATATATATATATATATATATATATATATATATATATATATAATATATATACATATATGTATATATATATATATATATATAATATATATATATATATACAATATATATATACATATATATATATATACATATATATATAAAGGAACAAAAAGTTCCTTTTTGGCAGCCTCTTAGTGACGGCTCTGTATGTCATTAATAAATCATTATGGTTAATCTTTGGTAAATTTCAATTAGTAATGGTATATTATCTAGTGGCAGCCCTGGAGGTCATTAATAAGATATTGGAATCTCAGTCTTCAGCTTGGAATCGTGGGAGAAGTACACATGTATTGAACATTGCCTCTCAAAAAGTATGCCGAGTATATACATTCTTACTATTTCGTATTTCATGATTTGGTTTTCTGGAAGTGAGCTTTGGAGTATTTTAGTTCTCAGTGGCAGCCCTTAAGTTCATTAATAAATCATTTTAGACTTTTTAAAAAGAAGACAAATTTGGCTAAAACTCTACTTTGATGCAGACATTGAAACATTAAATCAAAAATCATTTTCAAAAGATATGACATTTTTTCATACTTGATTATCTTTTTCAATTGGTTTAGATAATCCTTTTTTTTAGAGATCTTTGAAAGAAACGAATAGAATTTACAAAAGGGCCATCTCAAGACTAATTCTTAAAGGGTAAATTATTCGACGTAGATAACTTCGAAGACCACACTGCCTTTCCATGACGAAAGTATAACAGTTCAAAATAGGGATGAAACCTTTTAATCGACAGTGAGCAGATACAATTTTTTTTACTGGATATTTCGAACACATATACAGTGTTCATCATCAGCAGTAAAATTCCTAATAATCATCTAAAAATCCTGACCATCATCAGCAATTTTACTGCTGATGATGAACACTGTATATGTGTTCGAAATATCCAGTTAAAATTTTTTATATCTGTTCACTGTCGATTAAAAGGCTTCATCCCTATTTTGAACTGTTATACTTTGGTAAATTATTCAAAGGAGGAGGAGTGTTTTGTAGAAGCTTTCGAGAGTTATTCGCTGATTAGTAGAGAAGAAATAAATATTGAATGAAGGTAGTAGGTTTAACCCCCTCCACCATAGTCTATTACCACATCAGTAGAACAGAACAGGTGTAGTGTACAAAACTACCAAGACAACTACTAAAACTGTAAGAAAAAAGAATGTAAAAAAGAAAGTCTAATCGAGTATCACATTAGTACCATAAAAAGACAACTTAAACAATTCTAAAACAATCTGTAAAGAGAAAACATTAAAGTGTTACTGACCGTGTTTTTTTCTTACTGAGAACACATTAAGAAAAAGAAGATGAATTTGAAAAAGAGATAACATGAAAGGTTTAAACAAACTAGATTCAAAGTAAATTAAAGATAATTTCTATAAATAATTTAATAAAACTGTTTTTTAACAACTGTTACATATATATCCATTCTTTCGCTATAAAATTATAGTTTTCTTGATAATTTCTTTGGTTTTTCAAATATTTCCCTGTTTTTGTGTTTACTATACCCCCACCCTCCTTCGTGAAAGTAAATGACTGCACAAGTGCCTAATAACATTTAAGATTTAGTTATCTTTTCATATCCGTAAAAATGAAATCAGAAAATCCATTTCCCCCAAAAAATAGCTTTAACAGGTAGGCTAATTGTGTTTTGGTACTGGAAGACACTGTTAAAAAAATATCTTAACATCCAATAGATATTATTTAAACAAGCTAAGGAATTGAGCGTTAAGAGACAAAAACGAACGCGTTGCTTACGACATGACGTTTGCTTCGCCACAGACGACACATAATGTCACTGGTCTTTGATCCTATGGTAAAGTTGGAATAGGCCCGGACACCTGAATCAGAATTTAAGTCTGCTGGAGAGGAGCTAGATTTGAAAGTAAATCCTATTGAAGGCAGTCTCAATGACTGTGTGTGACTGAATATTCCGCTCTTAGGATCCAGTGAGTGGTTAATCAAAGTCATCAAGGTATTACAAACTTCTTTTTTAATTGTATTCGGTATTTTCATAAATGAATGAAAAATAACTTTCATAAATGAATGAAAAAATAATAAATGAATGAAAAATGATATGATATGAAAAATTTGACTGAATAAGGCTATTTAAATATGCAACGCTTCTTATACAAACTGACACCATGCTGTATCACAATTGACACCATGACACCAAATTGTATCACAATTGACACCAAATTGACACCATGCTGTATCACAAGTTCATAGTTGAGATCGACTAAACTAGGAATTCTGATGTACAAGACAACCCTGGTCACTTTTCTTACTGGAATAACTATTTCAATATTCACTAGAGATGTAAGAGATCGCCTTAAGAGAACGCGTTAAGAGATCGAACATCAAAAGATCAAAACATAACATAGTTTTTATTAGGACAAGACGTTTTCTTGACCATATATGTCACATAATGCCCCTTAATTTCAGTCCTGTGATTCCGTCATTTCTTATACAAATTTACATCATGCCCAAATTTAGGAAGAGGAATTGCCACACTAGGGATTCTAATATACAAAGTTTTCTTATTTTTTATTTGGAAGAGCTATTGTAAAACTCACCGGCTAACGCTTATATTCGTTAGGAGACAAAAATATTGGTTCTACTTAGGATTAGAGGTCTTTTTTCGGCACAGACAGCATTGCAGCAATTTTCAATAATATGAAAAAATTCATCTTATATAAATGACACTGTGATCTTAATATGTAAAATTTCGAAAATTATATCTTTTTTTGGAAGAAATGGTTTAACATTCACCAGACAACGTCTATAATCGCTAGGAGACGAAACTTATGTTTTACTTAGAACTAGATGTTTGCTTAGGCACAGGCGACATATAGAGCAGCGATTTTTTTTTATTATATTTTATATAATATACTTATAAGTATATAAGTCATGTTATTTTTTATATTTTTTTATTATTATTTTATTTACGATAAAGTTTTTCTTATGCAAATGACAGCAGTGACAGGGAGCACATTCAGAGGGAGGATGGGGCAGACTAGAGATTCTAACATTCAAAGAATATTTTTTTTTCACTAGAAGAAGTCTTTCAGCATTCATCTGTGAAAATAAATGGGTAACTTTTGAAAAGGAGTTCATCTGCATAGGTGACAAATAATGTCACTAATTTTAAACCATGTGACAAAATTGCTTCTTCTAAAATTGCCAACATGATGTGGCCCAAGTTCATTGTTATGTGAAGCATCCAGAATTAAATCATTTTCTCTGATTGACACTGTAGTTAAGTTGCACATTGAAATCTCTGATCAATGTATAAATCATTTATGATTGACGCATTGAAATGAACGGATTAATCAGTGATATAGTACCCGGATTACAATCTCAAGCTGTGGCAACCCATCTTAGAGGCTAGAAGGATACCATATTCATTGTTATGTGAAGGCTTTTTTTTTACAAGGATAGCTTTTGAAAAGGGTCTTGCTCTGCACAGATGACAAATAATGTCACTAATCTTAAATCACGTGATTAAATTGTTTCTTGTACAAATTGACACCATGATGTGGTCCAAGCTCATGGTCAGAATGTTTTAAATTAAATATTCTAATATGCGAAGCATTCAGAATTAAATCACTTTCTGTGATAACTGTTTTAGCATTCAGTAGACAATGTATATTGATGTCGAAGGATCGAGCGTGACAAAACGTGGCTCTTGCCTCAGACAAAACTTCTGCTTTGCCAAAGATAAAGTATAATGTCACTGATTTTCCATAATGACGTTCTTTCTTCTTATTATAAATTACCATCTTTCTTATTACCATTTATTATTACTTACCATCTTTCTTATTAATATTAATAAGAAATAAATAGTAATATAATAACAAAATAAAAGAATAATAATAAAATGAAAGAATAAATAAGAAAAGGTAATAAGAAATTAAATTACCATCTTATTATATATTACCATCCTCACTGTGAACTTTAAAATTACACCCATATTAAAATAAAAACTCAAAATTATATAGGATTACATAGTAATTTAACATAATTATTTAAGTACAATAGCTAGTGGATAATTAATGAGTATAATAATGCATATTCAAAAGCCTCGATTTTTGTCATAACGAAATTTCTTTGGTTAACTCGTCTTATTAAATTATAATTAACATGTGATATTTTCTAAGCCCTTTATTCGGCAATTTACAAAAAAGCTTAAAAAAATGTGGCAAGAATTACTTACCATGACGATGACAAAATCAAGCCAACACCAAGCGTTAGTAAAGTAGTTTTTAAATCCTAGAGCAAGCCATTTGATCAACATTTCAAAGAAGAAGATGACCGTGAAAATGCGATCCATATAATACAGTATATCCTGAAGCACAGGTCTTTGTGGCAGTTGTACGTCCTCAAGAGCCTGTGATAAATATTAACGTATAACGTTATAACGTTTTATTAATAAAAATTAATGAAACGTAATAGCCACTCAGAATTGTGTTGACATTAACGTTAGTGATATACACTATATGTTTTAACAGAGCATGAAGTTGAAAAAAATCTCAACTAAAACAATGTAATGTAACCTAATACAAACTACCTCTCCCCCCTTCAACTAACAAAAAATTAAAGTCATAAGAATAAACATGTATGTCTGCTACAATGTTTCCATGGTTGCACTAGCTAATAAAAAAGTATTGAAAAATTTCATCAAGATCCCATCTTCTAAGAGGCGGTTTTAGGGGAAGGACAGAGGGGGCATTTGTTCTAGGCGCAGAAATTTTAGGGTCGCAAAATTCTAAATATATAATCAACCGGGTATAATTATTTTGTAATTTTATTTTTATAAACATAAAATAGAAAGTGCAGTAAATTATTTAATTAGTTTAAAAATAATTAATAAATTATTAATTAACAAAATAAAATAAATTAAAGATAATCCCATAATACTAATTAAAATGATTAAATACAAATATTTAATAATAATTAAATAATTTAAATAACAAATTATCAATTAATTAATAAATTGAAAATAATTTTGTTAAAATTTGACCTGAAAATTCTCTGGGAAACAGGGGAAGGGCGCTAAGCAAGAAATTGGCCCAGGGGCAAGAGAGGCCAGAACCACGACTGAATTCTATGGAATTTTTTTTTTGTATTTCCTGAGGTGCCGAGCTGATATACCGTATTTGGGCGCATTTAGAAGCAGATTTAGGAATTAGCAAAATACTACCTCAATTTTATATCTCAAGGACCAAAAGTCCCTGATACCGAAGACTTTTATGATAACCTTGATTGACAGTCCTTGCTGCAGTGCTATGTAGCATAATGTATGTAGTATGTAATGTGTAATATGTATAAGTATAAGGATAAGTATAAGTATGTAATGTATAAGTAGTAATGTATGTAGTATATGTAGTATGTATGTATAAACCACTTTTATGATATTTCTTATGAAGCAGATTAATAACCCCAATAACAAAAATATGTACTATTGTTATAGAAGTTATGATGATCTGGGTTAGAGGCTCGCGGTTCATTTTGTTTCCTTAAGAAAAAATCCTATCATATAGAATCATGCAGAAAATGTTGTCAAAGTTTTACAGAAACCGGTTTTTGATTGAATGATAAAACAGATAAGGAATGAGGCATCAGCCTTGGAAGTCCATACGGTACTGATTTCCATTTCAGGCCCTTCAGCCAGGAAATGTTGAAAAAGCCTGTGCGATGATCAACCAGGATCAAAATATTTTATTTAGATATTTAGAACTAGCATTTGTTTCCATATAAAATCCAAACTCTAATTATATTTCATTATCTTTAGTGTTTGCATGACGTTTATGTGTTAACTACTGCTATTGCTGCTAAGACACTGCAACACGAAGCTGCTTGAGACCAACACTGCTGCACACGCTCCTCTTCTGCCTAATTTTCATCTGAATTTTCATTCTCCACGTTCAAGGGATTTTTCAGAACTTTACTGTTTACCTCTTCCCATTTTAAATCCTTTCTTTTAACCTCTTAAAGAACCTCTGACCTCTAAGGATTTGTTTTTATATCCTTTCTTTTTGACCACTAAGGACCTCTGATCTCTAAGGATTTATTTTTTAATCCTTTTTTTGATCTTTTAAAGGACCTCTGACCTCTAAGGATTTATTTTTAAATCCTTTCTTTTGACCACTTAAATGACCTCTGACCTCCAAGGATTTATTTTTAAATCCTTTCTTTTGACTTCTTCCCAACCAATTTAGGAACAACCTGCTTTTCACTTGGTCCTAGATAGGTCTCCAAAAGTGTATCCTTATTTTTCAAAAATTCCTTTGGATTGGCTTTGGATTGATTATTTCCTATTGTAGCGCAGCGTCCCAGTTGCGTTCATCTTATTTAGTCTAAGTTTTCTATTTTTTTTTAAAGTGGTGGTTCTTACGTAGCATATACACAAAGACTAATCACAAGGTCCCTAATCACAAGGGTCCATCATCCATTACCCTTCCTAAAATCACTCTGTTCTTCTCTTAAAACTTTATGTACAAACTTATGGATCGTTATGCTAAGTAATTTGCTTTCTTTACACACGAGGCTAATGGCCCTGTAACAACCACATTCGCTCTTATTACCTTTCTCATTGAGGGGTTTAATTGGTCTAAATCACTAGGTATTTCCTCTTTTTTTTAGAATCGTATACACAATCTCCAGTAACTTACCTCTAAGCTCACAACCACTATATTTAAAAAAGCTCATTTACCACACTGTCAGCACCGTTTTTTTTTTTTTTTTTTTTTTTTTTTTTTTTTTTTTTTTTTTTTTTTTTTTTTTTTTTTTTCTTTTTTTTTTTAGCGCTATCACTGATTTTTCTTCACAAAATAAATCTTAATTCACATCGAAATTGTTGCAAACTTTTTCTTTATTTTTTATTTCTTTTCTTGTAACTAAATCACGGTTTAGCATACTGTCAAAATATTCGGAAAAAAAGAAGGAAAGAAAACGAGAAAAGAAAAGAGTAAAACAATTGTCATCGAAACACCATTTTAAGAGGATAATTTGTTTAGACCTAGGCATGAGTAAAAACCTTGACTTTGTTTTCCACCAAAAGCATTGTAAATTTAAATAAAAGACAAGTAGATAAAGTACCGATGGGCTATAACTGGTATCGACACTTTCAGTTATCATTTCTAAGTATTGATACATTCAAGGCTATACCTTCTCAATAAATATAAACAGTAGTACAAAATCGGTGTTTGCTTATGTGGTACCCCAAAAAATTATTTAGACTTGACAAACATTAAATATTCCCATTTCTTCTAAGCTAGGCTTATGAAATTTTGACGTAATTTCTAAAGCAACGTGTTTAGAAAATACAAATGGAAAATAAATTTATCAGCAAAAAGGATTGCAGAACACAATGTTTATCTTTACTCATATATCTTCTAAGCAAAAACATGTTAATGAAAAACGGCTTACTACGTCTACACTAAAAAAGCAAGTAAAGAAAAAGGAATTAAAGTAAAAAAATGAGGCTTATAAAAAGATGAAATGAGAAACAAATGATAAAATTAGTAAAATAAAGATTTAGGTAGAAAGAACTTTTACTTTATAATTACATTAATGAAAAATAAAATGAAAGGAACTTATAACAGCTAGAATCAAAAGTGAAAGAAAAACAAAAGAAAAAAGAATAATGGAAAAGAGATTACAGAAGTTAAAAAACGAGGCTTAAAGAAAAAGTAAAATAAGAAAAAAATGAAAGGACTTTATGACCGCTAGAAGCAAAAGTGAAAGAAGAATAAAAGAAACAAGAGCTAAGAGCTCATATGGCACTTGTGACGAGGTCGGAAGAGCCGAGAGCTCATATGGTGCGAGGTCGGAAGAGCCAAGAGCTCATTTGGACGAGGTCGGAAGAGCCGAGAGCTCATATGGTACGAGGTCGGAAGAGCCAAGAGCCAAGAGCTCATTTGGCACTTGTGAGAAGGTCAGAACCTAAAGTTAAACTTTATAGCACAAGATCCTTCTAAATATCAAATTTCATTAAGATCTGGTCACCCTTTCCTAAGTTACAAATACCTTAATTTTCAAAATTATCTCCCCCCTCCCAACTCCACCAAAGAGAGCAGATCCGGTCCAGTTATGTCAGTCACGTATCTTAGACAGGTTTCTATTCTTCCCATCCAGTTTCATCCTGATCTCACCGCTTTAAGTATTTTCTAAGATTTCCGGTCCCCCAAACTGCCCCCCCCCAATTACGTTTGATCCGGTTGAGATTTAAAATAAGATATCAGAGTTACGAGGTCCTTCTAAATATGAAGTTTCATGAAGATCCGATCACTCCTTCGTAAGTTAAAAATACGTTATTTTTCTTATTTTTCAGAATTACCCCCCCCCCCCCCCCCCCCGCAATTGAGCGGATCCGTTCCAATTATGTAAATTACATATGCAAGACTTTTGTTTATTTTTCCAACCAAGTTTCATCCCAATCCCTCCATTCTAAGCGTTTCCCATCATTTTAGGTCTCCCCACCCCAAACTTCCCCCAATGTCACCAGATCCGGTCAGGATTTAAAATAAGAGCTTTGAGCCACGATATCCTTCTAAAAATCAAATTTCATGGAGATCCAATCACCCGTTCGTAAGTTAAAAATACCTCATTTTTTCTAATTTTTCAGAATTAACCCCCCCCCCCCCAACTACCCAAAAGAGAGCAGATCCGTTCCGTTTATGTCAATCATCTATCTAGGACTTGTGTTTATTTTTCCCACCATGTTTCATCCCGATCCCTCCACTCTAAGTGTTTTCCAAGTTTTAGGTTCCCCCTCCCAACTCCCCGCCCCCATCACAAGATCTGGTCGGGATTTAAAATAAGAGCTCTAAGACACGATATCCTTCTAAACATCAAATTTCATTGAGATCCGATCACCCGTTCGCAAGTTGAAAATACCTCATTTTTCTAATTTTTAAGACTTACTCCCCCCCCAACTACCCCAAAGAGAACAAATAAGTTCCGATTATGTCAATCATGTATCTAGGACTTGCGCTTATTTTTCCCATCAAGTTTCATCCCGATCCCTCTACTCTAAGTGTTTTCCAAGATTTTAGGTTTCCCCCCTCCAACTCCCCCCAATGTCATCAGACCCAGTCGGGATTTAAAATAAGAGCTCTGAGACACAATATCATTCCAAACATCAAATTTCATTAAGATCCAATCACCTGCTCATAAGTTAAAAATACTTCATTTTTTCTATTTTCCCGAATTAACCGGCCCCTACTCCCCCCCCCAGATGGTCAAATCGGGAAAACGACTATTTCTAATTTAATCTGGTCCGTTCCCTGATACGCTTGCCAAATTTCATCGTCCTAGCTTACCTGGAAGTGCCTAAAGTAGCAAAACCGGGACAGACCGACAGACCGACAGACCGACAGAATTGGCGACTGCTATATGTCACTTGGTTAATACCAAGTGCCATAAAAAGAACAAAGAAAAAGGGATTACAGAGGTTACAAAATGAGGCTTAAAGAAAAAGTGAAATAAGAAAAAAGTGAAAGGAATTTACAACAGCTAGAAGCAAAAGTGAAAGAAGAACAAAAAAAAGGGATTACAGAGGTTAAAAAACGAAGATTAAAGAAAAAGTAAAATAGAAAAAAATGAAGATTTCGGATAGGAAACTACGTTAATTTTGAATTAAATTAATGGAAAAAAACATCGAAAAAACTTACCAAAGCTAAACTGCTCAACAAAATCATTACAATAACAGCCGTCTCAAAGTACTTGTCCTCAATAAGCCTGTACGTTTTAAGTCTAAGTGTTGCCCAGCCTTCCCAAAAAGGTGTATCTTTTCCAGCAAGAAAGGGGAATTTTATATACCACTCAGGGGGAAAGCAGTCATCAGGGTAGAGAGGTTGTTCATCTTCCCTAGGTGGAACCATAGGCATATTTGGGTTGGTTTCAATTTCTTCTTGGTTATCAACAACGTCCTCCATAATTTCGCCTGTTGAAGGAAACTTATATTATTCAGGTGACTAATGATACGATTTTATATTTGGAGAAACAACTTTTTTTTTATATATTTTCATCATATAAATAAAAAGAAAAAAACTGCTCCCCCCTAGATTTAAAAAAATACCTTCTTTTTGTGTATCCATTAAAAAAATCTTTGCCCCTCGACCTCTACATTCTCATGAATTAACACCCCGGATTTTTAACTTAGCTGTTTTTAAGGATAGCATAATAAAGATGAGTATAAGTTCTAGCGAATTTATTGGTAAGTCAGCTTAAAGAGAGATTAAAAAAATATAGCAGTTCAAAATAGGGATGAAACCTTCTAATTGGTAGTGAAACAAATATAAATTTTTTCAACTGGATATTTCGGAGACATATACAGTGTCCATCATCAGCAGTAAAACTAAAAGACACTAATAAAAGCAAAAAAAATTATACCCAATAAACTAATTACATATAGTTTATTGCTCTTATTTTTTTCAATGCAACAGCGGAAGCAAGTCTTCTTGACCTTTTCAGTTCGGGTTCATTAGCTTTATCTGACATATCTGGTGGACAGAAGTCAAAGTTCTTAGGTGAAATGAGATTTACTTTACTTGACCTCAGTAAATTATAATAAATTGAATTCAATCCAAATTCACCTATATCTCTTGTTTATGGTATTATTCTTGAATATTTTTTTTTATTTGGATTGTTTCCCTGAAATTTTTTTTTTAAATTAGTCCCTTGAAATCAAAGAAATATTCTCAAACAAAATAAAATGATTTGGATAAATATAAATACGTTCCGATAGAGCCGACATGAAATCTTCAGGTTTGGAATTTTCCTTTAAGGACGATGAAATAGAATTATGATGTTAAAGTATTTTTAAGTATAATATTTTATTATATTCTGACATTCTAAATATATTATAGACATTCTATTAATTAATGGAAGAGCATTTTACTGCATCAGTTTTAACGGTTTAGGATTTTCTATCAGCCAGAGGAATCAATTAGGGGGCACGAGAGCCTCTGTTCTCCTATGTTTTTGCCCCTCCCCCTATTTTTTTTGAATAAAGAATTTTTGGGGTAAGGTCATTAAAAATTGCATTTTTATTCGTATTTTTTACTGCAAACTGAGAAAAACTAAAATCCCTCCCCTAGATATCGAAAAAGATATTTTGACCCCATTCAGCTAAAATTCTGTGGATTGGTCCCTCTGCTATCAACTATGTGTAATTGAAGGTGATATTCAGATACCATTCAATCCCATGGGGGCCAAAACTAGTAAGCTGCTGTCCCAAGGTTAGATACAAAGTAACGTACTTCCAAAGGATCGAGTCAGTTTTTTTCTAAAATTTCTGAATTATTCATTTTCTTCCATAAAATAGAATGGTTCAAAGAAAAAAAATATAAATTAATTTTTGGTATCTTTTGGTATAAATATTTCTCATACATGAAAAATACATGATGACTAGTTACTATAATGAACGAATCACCGGTGTATCAATTTTAATAATTAAATATTCATTTAATCATAGAATAATTAAAAAAACTAATAAGTATAAAAAGATGTATAAATCAAAAGATGTTTAATAAGCATGAAGATTGACTGAAAATTGGCTTACCTATTAATATGAATAAATCAACTCTAATAAATTTTAAGTAATAATTTTAAGTAAAAGGGCCGCAATTGCTAATTCAGTAAAACACCCTGGTTTAATATAAACTAATTTTTAGTTAAATTATTTTCTTTTTGCAAGATATACACCTGTTTTTGTAAAATGTATCCTAAAATCATGCTGCAATAGGTCGACAGTAATTAAAATAAGTTATTTCAAAATTAATCGAGTCAGTTTTTTTCTAAAATTTCTGAATTATTCATTTTCTTCCATAAAATAGAATGGTTCAAAGAAAAAAAATATAAATTAATTTTTGGTATCTTTTGGTATAAATATTTCTCATACATGAAAAATACATGATGACTAGTTACTATAATGAACAAATCACCGGTGTATCAATTTTAATAATTAAATATTCATTTAATCATAGAATAATTAAAAAAACTAATAAGTATAAAAAGATGTATAAATCAAAAGATGTTTAATAAGCATGAAGATTGACTGAAAATTGGCTTACCTATTAATATGAATAAATCAACTCTAATAAATCGTTAATTTTAAGTAAAAGGGCCGCAATTGCTAATTCAGTAAAACACCCTGGTTTAATATAAACTAATTTTTAGTTAAATTATTTTCTTTTTGCAAGATATACACCTGTTTTTGTAAAATGTATCCTAAAATCTTGCTGCAATAGGTCGACAGTAATTAAAATAAGTTATTTCAAAACCACAAAAAAATATTCAGAGGGGGTGGGACTGCAAATTACCTTCCATATCCACCTTGCCTTCCTCTTTTTGAAAATCCGGTTCATCATTCCACTCAACGATACTGCCCTTGTGACTATCGTGATCTATTCTGTACATGTGACTCTTGTATGAAGCAGTGCTGAAAATAAAGCGAAAAATTCATCATCATTTAGCAATGCACGGTATTGTTTCAGTAGGAGGGGTCTAAAGAAGTTTTCCACTAATGACATTACGGAACCAGAAAGTACCTATTTTGAAGTGATTTTTTAAAAGTCACTGCCCCGAGGTTTTCTTTTCCAGTATGTGTTTGCGAGCGAAGAGAACGGACAACCTTGGAGCGGGGTGGTCTAGGCCTTATTAATAAAGATACCCAATATTAAGCTAGGGATGACGTTTCCCTGTGGCTTGAAGGTAGGAATGAAACCCTTTTCATCGAAATAAAAAATGAAGGGGAAAAAATTGATTTTGGAACTGATTTACAAAAACAAAAATAAATTTAGAATGGGTTATTTTAATATAAATTTACCAAAAAGAGCGAATAACTCAGATTTTTATCCAAGCATATATGATTGTGTCCGATAGGTCGGATCAATTTCTTTTAAATTAAATAAAAAAAAACTATTTTTTTTAGCTGAAAGTAAGGAGCGACATTAAAACTTAAAACGAACAGAAATGATTTTTTAAAAGTCACTGCCCCGAGGTTTTCTTTTCCAGTATGTGTTTGCGAGCGAAGAGAACGGACAACCTTGGAGCGGGGTGGTCTAGGCCTTATTAATAAAGATACCCAATATTAAGCTAGGGATGACGTTTCCCTGTGGCTTGAAGGTAGGAATGAAACCCTTTTCATCGAAATAAAAAATGAAGGGGAAAAAATTGATTTTGGAACTGATTTACAAAAACAAAAATAAATTTAGAATGGGTTATTTTAATATAAATTTACCAAAAAGAGCGAATAACTCAGATTTTTATCCAAGCATATATGATTGTGTCCGATAGGTCGGATCAATTTCTTTTAAATTAAATAAAAAAAACTAATTTTTTTAGCTGAAAGTAAGGAGCGACATTAAAACTTAAAACGAACAGAAATTACTCCGTATATGAAATGGGTTGTCCCCTCCGCAATCCCTCGCTCTTTACGCTAAAGCTTTTAATTGTTTTAAAAAGTAGAATGGTGGCAAAGAGTCAAACTTTAGGTAAAGAGCGAGGGATTGCGGAGGGGACAACCCATTTCATATACGGAGTAATTTCTGTTCGTTTTAAGTTTTAATGTCGCTCCTTACTTTCAACTAAAAAAAATAGTTTTTTTTTTATTTAATTTCTGAACGTTTTTGAATTAATGCATGTTTGGTTTTGGCTCTCCGCACATAAACTATTAAAACGAAATTTGTATATGAATTCTTTTTTTGGCTAAATGGCTTTCTCTTAGTTTTGATCAGACGATTTTGAGAAATAAGGGGTGGAAAAGGAGTTCTAGTTGCCCTCCAATCTTTCGGTTACTTAAAAAGGCAACTAGAACTTTTAATTTTTAATGAATGTTTTTATTAGTAAAAAATATACGTAACTTAAGAATTAACTTACGTAACAAACTTTCATAATCTTATGTTTTTGTTATGCATACGAGGGGGTTTGTACCCTCGTTAATACCTCGCTCTTTACATTAAATCGTAAGTTTTGTCCCAATTATTTAAGAATGACCCCTGAATCAGAAAGACCGTAGAATAAATAGTTGAAATTACTAAAAATACTTTAGCATAAAGAGCGAGGTATTTATCTCTTCCTAAATACCTCGCTCTTTATGCTAAAGTATTTCTAGAACCCCTCATATGCGTAATAATCTCTGTTCGTTTTAAGTTTCAATGCTACTCCGTCCTTTCATTTGAAAAAACGTTTTCATGTTTATTTTTCATTGTATTCTTATAGTAAAGCTAGAGTATCCTGCGCCCTTTTCATTGAATTTTTCTTCCCCCACGACAGATTCCTCCAAGGAAAGCTCCTCCAACATAGCCCCCTCCCCTCAGCCCCACCCCCGAACAAAATAAAATCCCCCCTGAAAACGTCTGTACACTTCCCAATAACCATTACTATATGTAAACACTGATCAAAGTTTGTAACTTGCAGCCCCTCCCCCAGGGATTGTGGGGGAGTAATTCATTCCCAAAGACATAGTTATTATGGTTTTCGACTATGCTGAACAAAATGGCTATCTCAAAATTTTGATCCGTTGACTTTGGGAAAAAAATGAGCGTGGGAGGGGGCCTAGATGCCCTCCAATTTTTTTGGTCACTTAAAAAGGGCACTAGAAATTTTCATTTCCGTTAGAATGAGCCCTCTTGAGACATTCTAGGACCACTTGGTCCATACGATGACCCCTGGGGAAAAAAAAAAAAAAAAACAAACAAACACGCACCCGTGATTTGTCTTCTGGCAAAAAATACAAAATTCCACATTTTTGTAGATAGGAGCTTGAAACTTCTATAGTAGGGTTCTCTGATACGCTGAATCTGATGGTGTCATTTTCGTTAAGATTCTACGACTTTTAGGGGTTGTTTCCCCCTATTTTCTTAAATAATGCAAATTTTCTCAGGCTCGTAACTTTTGGTGGGTAAGACTAAACTTGATGAAACTTATATATTTAAAACCAGCATTAAAATGCAATTCTTTTGATGCAGCTATTTAAATCAAAACTCAATTTTTTATAGTTTTGGTTACTATTGAGCCGGGTCGCTCCTTACTACAGTTCGTTACCACGAACTGTTTGATAGTAAAATAAAGTTGAATAAGTCAAAGGAAAATAAACAATGAATGGACTTCGTTTTCTCGTGAAATGAAATATAAAAACCCAAATAGTTTCCCAAATATGATGGATGAAACAAATGTTTCGAGTGTAATAGGGGAAAAGTGCCCAAATACAGCAAATGACCTCTTCAGTGAGATAATGACTAATGTAATGAATGAAACATGTCCCTTGCGAAGAATAAACCCCAATAGCAATTTTCCTAGAAACCATGGATAGCTAAAGCTATTCTAGTTTCATTAAAGCAGAAAAATCAACCTTATGTGAATCATTTAAAAGATCATTCAGATGATAATTTTATGACATTCCTAATAATTCGGAATACTTTAAATTCAGTAAAACGGAAAGCTCAGGAACCTCATTTCCAAAATGAAAATCAAGGGAATATAAAAAACAAATGGAAAAAAATAAATAAACTCGGAGGTGAGAGTCATGGAGGCGACATGAGGTCGTCTTACTGATTATCGACACATAGCTAAATTCCTGTGTGGTTATCTTGCAAATGAAGGAAAAAGACTTTGCGATCAAATGTGGACTAACTTACACGAATCTGCGAGTTTTGGATGTGTTTTTGAAAGGCAGTCTGCAAGTGAGAATTCCTTTGAATTTGTAAGATTTTTGAATTTGTAAGATTTTTGTAAGATTTTGAATGAAGAAATCGAGCTCTAGCGGGATGGGTGAAGCTCTAGCTCTAGCTGAAATTCATAAAAGCCGCAAAAACGAGTGTCTTACCTGTCTTGACGCACCTCGTCAACCTTTCTCTGGATCCTGGAGCCTTCCCAGAAGCACTAAAGATTGCAAGAATGGCTCCTCTTCATAAAGGAGGAAAAAAGATGACCCTTCGAATCGAAGACCTATATCTCTTCTCCCATTTTTCTCGAAGTTATTTGAGAAAGTGGTACATGGACAGTTAAGCTACTATATCGGAAATATTAAAATTCTAATGGAACACCAATTTGGGCTCAGAAAAGGGATATCTAAGGATATGGCAGTTCTGAAATTGGTTCATTGTATTAGTGATGAATTTGAAGCTGGTCTCATACCCGCTGCTGTGTTTTTGAATATAAAAAAAGCGTTCGATACGGTGGACCACTCGGAGCTTATTCAAGCTCTTGACTCGATTGGAGTGAAAGGTTCAAGCCTGGAGTGGTTTTCATCGTATCTACACAATCGGTATCAGAGAGTTCAGAATGGATCATTTTTACCTTTAAAAAGAGAAAATAGAGTGCGTGGCCCCACAAGGGTCAATCCTGTGACTCCTCCTTTTCATCATTTTCATTGATAGAGCTAAGCATGACCTGTCAGAGGCTGGTGTCATCCTATTTGCAGGTGACATTTTGCTCTTTCTGACAGCGCCTTCACTTGATGTTTTGTGTTTAAATTTAAAATGCAGTTTCTGAATTTCTAACTTTTTTTCAACAAAATCTGTTAACCCTAAACTTCAAATCGTGGTTGATCATCAAATCACAGTTAGAGGAAATGTGATAAAAAAAGTAGCAACAACGAAGTGTTCGGGGTTTTTAATTCCTGAAAATCTGTCGTGGAAAAACCATTCAAGCGCGATAGCTGAAAAATTATGCAGAGGTCTTGGGGTGATGCGAAGAATTAAAAATCTAGTCCCAAAAAAAGATTATAAAATGATTTATTTTTCTATATTTTGTTCATCTATTAACTACGGATGCTCTATGTGGGCAAGTAATTTTGTAAAATGTTTTAAAAAGTACAACAACTTCAGAATAGAGCTGTAAAATTATTATCCAAATTTTATGATTCTGATGAGGTTCCTGCTCATGAGCATTTTAAAAAGAATAAGTTAATGCATGTATCCCAAATTCGAGATTACTAAATCGCAATTTTTTCATATAAATGTTTCAATCGCCTGCTCACCCCTGCTCTTGAAAATCTTTTTATTTTTAATAGAGACCATCATGATCATAATACAATAAAAGCTGATAACTTAATTCATGAGTTTAGGAGTACCACTCGAGCATCTTTCGTGATTCCCATTATTGTCCCCATGTTTGGAATATATTGCCCGAGTGTGAGGAAAATTCACCTAGTCTTCCGGCTATCTATATGTGGGCAAATAAATTTCTTTTGTTTCGTGAGTGAATTTGATGTGAAGCCCGCTCAAGGTTCTCATTCTATTCAATTTATTTCTCCGATTTTCTTTGCTGTTAATTTTTTTGTCTTATATTTTCCTCCGTCTCTTTTTCCCTTTCTTCCTTCATCAGATGAGTTTCTTGTGTGTTGATTAGCGCAGTGTGAATATGGTTTTAAATTAGCTGAGGGTGATAACCTCGCTTGTCCTTCTAAGCTTAATGCCTTTCTTGGCATGTCAAAGACGAATAGTGTTAATTTTCTTTTTTTTAAATAAATGTATACCTCCCTCTCATATCTCTCTCTTCCCCGAGTCTGAGGGCAGTCATGTCGTCCTTAAAGATATGGTTATTGGACCTTATAACTATGATGAACAAAATGGCTATCTCAAGATTTTGATTGGACAACTTAGGGGAAAAAGGGGCATGGGAAGGAGGAAAGCTAGGTGCACCTCAATCTTTTTGGTCACTTAAAAGTACACTAGAACTTTAGATTTCTTTTTGAATGAGTCCTATCTCGATTTTCGGACCATTGGTTCGGCACGCTCATCCCTGGGGAGTCAAAAAAGAAAAAAAGAAAAAAACAACAGAAACAAAACAAAAACGATCAAATAAAACGCATCCATGGTCTTTCTTTTGGCAGAAAATTCAAAATTCCTCCTTTTTAGAGATGGGAGCTTGAAAACATTCCGTTTTTTAGAGATTCGGTTACTATTGGCCCTAGCCGTTCCTTGCTGACAGTTCATTACCGCGAACTGTTTGGTGTGCATAATTGAGGTGTCATATAATCTTTTACTGTGACAAGATCCAAAATTCCACCTGTAAGCCTTTAAAGTACCAAAGAACAGTGAAAACAAAATATGATTGTTTGAGCTGGACAAGTGGAAACTTATAAAAGCATATATATCTTAAAAAAATAGGAAAATGAGCTATTAAATTTTTGGCAAAAAGACCTCTATGTTTACTTCTTTTGTGGTAGCTTGCACCAGAAATAAAAAAGAGAAAAGGCAAGTCACAATTCAGCAAAAAATCAGCTGAAAACCTACCAAAAAGCTGAAGAAGGTAAAGTTTTTCTGTGAAGCTACAGTCAAACAGTTCGTTGCACCGAACTATAAGTAAGGAGCACTCGGCCCAATAGTAACTGAAACTTCACAGTAACCTAATAGCAACCGAACGGCTCCGGGTTCAGGGCACATAAGATGTTTTTATTATGATATTGTTGGTACTTTAAAACGTTGGAACAAACATAAATCTCCCAAAATCACAAAGCCGCAGAATAGGTGTAGGTTTGCTTGTAAAGAACGTTTGCTAAGGTTGCGCAACCTGTTTTCAGTCACATTTATGTTGCATTAACATGACTAGTCATATGATTAGCCCTATAGTCTGTGTTATGTGAAAACATGATTAGCCATAATAGTGGCCACATTAAAATGATTAGGATTTCAATAAAATTTCCAGGATAGTATTTCTCGGGAATCAAGGAACTATTTGAAACTCACCTTTCTGCATCTTCATCTGGAAGATGAACAACTGTATGAGATCCAAAATCCATGTCAATCAATTCTTGACTACAATTATAACTTCTTCTGTTGTTCATTCCACGTAGCTTCTCTTGCATTTTATCTAAAACCACAAAGGTTAGTTTTATTAGAAAGAAGAATTACAAGGCTTGTCATAATTAAAGCCTTTTCAAGCGAAGTCGGTCGAGTGAGAATAGTTTGCGTTCACAAGATGTGACTTTTTCCGAAAGAAAAGTCACTTCAAATGTACCCGATTTGCCTTTTGAGCCTTATTAATTAAAAATTTTTCCCAAAACCTAAGTTGTTCAAAGAAAAGTAAAGAACTTCACTAAATCAAAAATGAGCACAAATAAAATCAAATAGTCTACCAAGTGCAAAACTACCACAAATCGGCATTGATAATGAAAAAAAAAAAAAAAACAAAAACGAATAGAAATTATAAAAAATAACCAAGTCAGACTTAAAACGAGCAGAAATCAAAAAGAACTCATCATTTTGATGAGTAGGTCTAAAAACTCCTTTACCTTCCCAAGGCCAGAATATAACTTGCACTTTACTGAAAAAACAAAAAAGAACAAATGAATGCGCGTTTTCAGTTTAATATACATATGCTGAAATTTATTTCTTAAAATTTTAATAATATTTGAATTATTAAATTTATAAAATGAAAACATTAAAAAGAATATTTTCAAGTAGAAGTACAAATTATATTCTGGCCTTCGGAATGGGGTTTTGAGCCCTATTCACGTCAATTTCTGCTCGTTTTGAGTCTAACTCGGTTATTTATTGTAATCTCTGTTCTTGGCTTTCATTTACATGTCGATGCTGATTTGTGGTAGTTTTATGCTTCGTAGATTTTTTTATATTTTATTTTTTGGCAATTTTTGGTTTAATGGAGTTCTTTTTCTTTGAAAAAGTTATTTTGTGGAATTTTTTTATATAATTTATTTCAGTTCGTTTTATAATGACATAGTCTTTTTAGGGAAAAAGAAAATAGTGGTTTAAATGTTTTCGGTTTTTCATTAAGAATTTGTAGTTTCGCCTGCTATTAGTAAGCTGGAGAAAATTTTTCAACATTTATTAACAACATACACCATTTTAATAATCTGGACATAAATATTATTGTTTAATCTAGTTTCATATATCATCTAGTTGACCTGAAAATTGAAACTTGATACCTTTCACAAAAAAACATCTATTTATGCTCTTTGACAGCTTTTATACACTTACACTCTTTTGATTTAGTTAAATTTTAAGAGCAGAAGTAGTATTAGAAGTAGCCCCAAAAGTTTGAACATAATACGTTCAGTTGTTCTTGGGATAATGCAGAGATGTCTTATTGGCAATCGTATAAACCCAGTGCTTTTTTATTTAATCTTATGGCAACATTTTGTTTTTAAACATAATGGGAAACTTGCACAACTGGCGGGGGGTTGACGGACGCAATAACCCTACAGATACAGTTGCAAGACTGTTCAGCTATGCTGAACAAAATGGTTATTGTAACTTTTGGTTGGAAGTGTTTGGAAAATTATGAGCAAAAGAGGAAGGCTGATTGCCCTCCAATCACTTTCGACTCTTAAAATGGGTACTAGAACTTTGGATTTCCAATAAAATTAGCTCTTTTAAAATACGGAAAAAATTACTAGCTAATTAAAACTTTCATTAAAACTCAATACTTTCACCTTAATATCCTCAGGTTTATTAGTAGTAGTAGTAGTACCAGTAGTTAAAGTAGTAGCAGTAGAGGCAGAGTTAATAGTAGCAGTCTTAGCTTTAGTAGAAGTAGTAGAAGTAGTAGTAGTAATAGTAGTAGTAGTAGTAGCAGTAATAATATTAGTAGCAGTAGTAGTAGCTGTAGAAGTAGAAGCAACAGTATTATGATGCAAATAGTGTCTTTTGGTTAGTTCAATATCCCCCACAACAAGCGTTGAAAGTTTAAATTTTACATACGAGATTGTTCCCAAGATATTGCTGATAAGCTCTTTTGACAACTTTCATAAGGATGACAGGTTGCCATCCGTGCAACAGAAAATTTCAGAAACTTATTCCGAAAATTTCACTTTCATACCCTTAAGTATAGTTATAATAGTAGTCACTCCAGTAGTACAATTAGCCATTGCTATGATATTGCTGGTTTGATAACCTTTGATAACCAGTACATTCATATAGTTCTTGCAATTCTCTTCTTAATGCTCTTAACCTTACAAGTAGTTGCCATAGAAGTAGTAGTTGGAGCAATAGTAATAGTAGTAGCATAACTAGTAAATGTTGCAGTAGCAGTAGCATTAGTAGCAGTGTGCACATATTGCGTTTTGGTGAATTGATCTTCCCCTTTAGATAGTATCTGAAAGTTACAGCTTAATGCAAAAATCAATTCTGAATATACGCTATTTTGACAATATAAATGCACATAGTGTCTTTTGTTCATTCAAATTTGCCATCAATATTCTCTTAAATTTCATTTTCATAGACTTAGTCTTAATAGTACTATTATCGCAGCAGTTTTGGTGGTAGTAAAAGTAGTTGCAGTCTTAGTGTTGTATTAGTAGTAGAACTAGCAGTAGTAGCAGCAGTATTAATAGAGGTAGTACCATGTGCATATGCCTTTTGGTCAGTTAAACATTGCTTTTATGATGCCCCGGAAGTTTCACCTTGACATGTTAAACCGTTCCAAAAATATTGTTGATGTGCGCTTTTTACACCCTTTTGACGCCCTTTTCACTTTAATATTCTGAGCTTTACAAACTGTTGCAATTGAAGTAGTAGTCGGAGTAGTTTAGTAGCGTATTTGCATAATTAAAAGTATCAGTGCCATTAGTGTTAATAGTGACCTACAAATATTACCTTTTTGTCAATTGATCTTCCCCTTTAAGTATTCTCCGAAAGTTACACCCTCTTGAAATACGCCCCTTTGACTCCATTTGCATAATCTGTTTTGATTTAGTTCAAACTCCCCCTCAATCTTCTGTTAAAATTTACCTTCATACATATAGCCTTAATTGTGCTAGTACCATAGTAGTAGTAGTGGTAGTAGTTGGGACAATAGTAGCAATAGCAGTGTATGATTATTAGTAGTAACAGTAGTAGCAGCAGTATCAATAGCAATAGCGATAGGTACATTTTGCCTTTTGGTCAACTGAACATCCCACTCATGATGCCCCTGAAGTTTTCTCTTGATATAATAAACCGTTCAAAAATATTGGTGATACGCCCGCATCAGCAATCTGTATATACAGTATGTTTTATTTAGTTCAACTTTCCCCTCAAGCTTTTCTCAGATTTTTTTCAATATCCTCAGCCTTAACAGCACTCTATACAGAAGAAGTAGTTTTTGTGAGAGTAATGGTAATAGTAACAGTCCTTGAGTTAGCAGCAGAACCAGCAGTAGTTGTAGTAGTGGTAGCGTGCAAATATTGCCTTTTTGGTCAATTGATCGTCTCCCTTATCATTTCCTGAAAATTCAAATTAATATACTCAATCATTCCTGAGTTATACCCTTTTGACAATCCATATATACATAATATGTTCAACACTCCCCTCAAAATTCCCTGAAAGATTCATCTTAATGCCCTTCGTATTTTGGGAAAGTAAAAGTCAAACATGCATAACCTTTCTCAATAACATATACTATATGTAAACAATGGACAAATTACATAACTTGCAGCACTTGCCCTGAGGCCTCGAGGGGAGGAGGGCTGACACCCCCAGACGCATAATTTCTGAACCTTTCAACAATGCTGAAAAATTTGATGTTTCAGAATTTGGTTTGGATGTTTATTTTGGGAGATAATGGGCGTGAGGGGCGGGTTCTCCCAATTCACTATGACTCTATAAAAGGGCACTATAACTTCCAATTTAAAATCAAGTGACACCCATATAAATCTAGTTCGACCACCAATTCCATAAAAACATTATATGCCCCCGGGGCATAAGTTAAAGTCTCAGCACAAGGGCTCTGGGGGGTTGTGCCAACCCTAGAGGCATCGTTATGTGTTCTTTGGACTATTTTAAACAAAATTCTCATTGCAAAATTTCAATCAGATTTGTTTGTTGAAAAGAAGGGTAGTTGGGGGGTGGGCTAGTTGACCTCCAACATTATTGACTCTTAAAAGGAAACTAGAGCTTCTAATTTCAAACAAATAAGTCACCTCAAAAGTTTATACAATCATCCCTCCCAATAGAACCTTAAATGCCCCAGGAGTATAGCTTACAACTCTCTCCTTCAAGTTCTGGTGGTTTGTATTAACCTCAAAAGCCTTGTTATATGATCTTTGGACTATTTTGAATAAAAGAACCGTCTCAAAATATCTATTGGATGCATCTCGGGAAGATACAACTTGTGTGTGTGTGTGTGTGTGTGTGTGCGTGTGTGTGTGTGTGTGTGTGTGTGTGTGTGTGTGTGTGTGTGTGTGTGTGTGTGTGTGTGTGTGTGTGGGGAGGGGGGTGATCTTGTCTCTTTGAATCTTAAAAAGGGCACTATAACTTCTGATTATCAATCCAATGAGGCCCCTCCAAACCATATACGACCACCCTTTTTATATGAACCATATATAATCCCAGGACAAAACTTACAACTCTTACCCTGTGAGCTGTAGGGGGGGGGTGTCTTCCACATAGACATAGTTCCCTTTAACTACGATGAAAAAAATTTTATCTCCAAAATTTGATGGGAGTTATTAAGGGGAATGATGAACATGGAAGGGGGAGGGGGCTGGTTGATCTAAAGGCAGTGTAAGTTCCAATTTCAAATCAAATGAGCCTCAACTGAAGTTTATACGACCACCCATTCCATAAAAAACTTATTCGCCCTCATGGTGTAACTTACAACCCTATCCCCAGGGCGTAGACGGTGGTGTCAACCCAAGAGGCATTATTATATGTTCTTTGGACTATTTTCAACAAGATTGCTATCTCATAATTTTAATCATATGGGTTCAGTGAAAAGAAAGCTTGTCGGGGAGAGGGAGGGGCTAAATGCTATCCATGACTATTGACGCTTAAAAAGTAACTAGAACTTCCAATTTGCAACCAAATAGTCCTTTTCTAACGTTAAACAGCCATCCCTTCCATTAAAGCCTTAAATACCCCACGGTATAACTTAAAACCATCACCCCCAGGCTCTAGCGGTTTATATAAACACCAAAAGCCTTATCATATGATCTTTAGACTATTTTGAATAAAATGACTGTCTCAGAATTTTTTATTGGTTGTATTTTAGGAAAAAAAAGACGTGTTCGGGGGGAGGATTAGCTGCCCTCTGGTCACTTCGATTCTTAAAAAGGGCACTAGAAATTATGATTACCAATCCAATGAGTCCTTTCTGAAGTATATACGACCATCCTTTCTTTAAAAAAACCTTATATGACCCCGGGGATTACTTACAACCCTTGCCCTGACAGCTATAGGGGGGAGGGGTAGTCTTCCTCACAGATATAATTTCCAGACCCTTCAACTTCGATGAACAAAATTCTATCTCCAAATTTTGATTGAGGTGTTAAGGGGAATGATGAGCGTCGAGGGGGGGGGGGGAGGGCTAGTTGCTCTCAAATCCCTTTGACTCTTAAAAAAGGCACTATAACTTCAAATTTCAAATCGGATGAGCCCAATCTGAAGTTTATGCGACTGCCCATTCTATAAAAACCTTATTTGCCCTCATGGCGTAACTTATAACCCTATCCCCAGGGCGCTGGGGGGTTGTGTCAAACCCTAGAGACATTATTATTTGTTCTTTGGACTATTTTAACAAATCATTATCTCAGAATTTCAATCAGATGCGTTTGGTGAAAATAGAAGTTTTCGGAGGGGGGGGACTAAGTGTCCTCCATCACTTGTGACGCTTAGAAAGTGGCTAAAACTTCCGAAATGAGCCGCTTCTAATGTTAAACAACCATTACTTCCATAAGATCCTTAAATGCCCCACGCCGTAACTTACAACCCTCGCTTCCAGGCTCAGATGGTTTGTATCGACCCCAAAAGCCTTGTTACATGATCTTTGGACTATTTTGAATAAATAACTGTCTCAAATTTTTTTATTTGATGCGTTACAGGAAAACACGACGTGTTGGGGGGGGGAGACGGGTAGCTGCCTTCTGATCACTTTGACGCTTAAGAAGGGCACTAGAAATTTTGATTACCAATTTAATGAGTCCTTTCCGAAGTATATAAGACCACCCAATCTATAATAACCTTATATGACCCCGGGGCATAACTTACAAACCTTGCCCTGAGAGCTGTGGGGTTGGAGGTGTGTTCCTCAAAGACATAATTTCCGGACCCTTCAACTACAATGAACAAAATTGGTATCTTCAAATTTTGAATAAATATCTTTGGGGAAACGGAGAAAGGGACTGGATGCTCTCAAATCACTTTTGACCTGGGGGGGACTGGATGCTCTCAAATCACCTTTGAATCTTAAAAAGGACAATATAACTTCCAATTTCAAATCCACTGAGCCCCAGCTGAAGTTTATACGACCAACCATTTCAAAAAACCTTATATGCCCCCAGGGTATGACCTAAAACTCGGACATCTCAACTACGTTGAACCAAATAGCTATCTAAAAATTTTGATTGTAGGTGTTTGGTGTTTGAGAAAATGATGAGCGTGGGGCGAGCATTTGCCCTGCAATGACTTTCGACTAATAAAAAGAGCACTAGTCCTCTCAGTTTCCAATTGAACGAGCCCTTTTTGAAGTTTCTACGACAAAACTTTCTAGAATAACCTTATATGCCCCTAGCGCATAACTTACAACCCTTGCTCTGATGGCTGTTGGGGGGCTGTCATCCTCAAAGCCATAATTTCCGCACCTTTCAACTACGTTGAACAAAATGGCTATCGCAAGATTATGATTGGATAAGTTTGGGGAAATTGTGGGGTCAGAGGGGGTTAGATGTTCTCCATTCATTTTTGACTATTAAAAAAGGAACCAGTTCTTTCAATTTCCAATCGAATGAGCCCTTTTTGAAGTTTCTACGACAACTCCTTCGATACAAAGCGCCCTAGTCTAAAACAAGCAAACCAAAAAAACAAATAAATGATACATTGTGCCAACATCGTTCTTTACTTAGGCAGCACTATTGCGCTGCTTATGATAAAGCACTGAATAAAGCGCTGCTTATGATAAAAGACTGAAGCTGTTAGAAAAACGCCCCTCCACCAAAAAAAAACTTGAGCAATTCTGCTTAAAAAGCTATAATGAAGACCAGTCTTAGTTTTCATTGCAAAAATAAAACTTATTAAAAAATCCTACCACTTGTACTTTAACATACAACCCTAAGTAGCGTTTACATACATCTCTAGCTAAACTTACATGGCACACCATGGCTAATGGCTAACTTACATGGCACATGGCTACATGGCTAAGCTTACATGTGTCACACCTAAGCATGGAGTTCTAGAGCCCAGAGCTTTGTATTTAGTATTTAAAACTCTCTAATTACGAAGGTTCTTTTGTTACTGTATTTACCATCCAAGCTTAAGACTTGCACTGAAAAGACAAGATACCATTGGATTAATCACTCCCAGATCTATCCCTTCACAGGGCCAGATTTGTGATGTTGCTTTGACATTTTGTAAGAGAGTAGATTGAACTTGCTGAAGAAGCAGGCAATTTTTCGGTGTTTCAATAATTTTCAGCTCATTTTTAATCTATAACCAATCAAAAGCAGATTTCAAAAATATAACTGAATTTACAGATAACTTTGCGTAGAAACATTAGAACCGTAAAATTAAAGAATCATATGATGTCACAAGCTAGCACATGGAATACAAGCCCTAAAGAAAAATGTGTATTCGTTCGTAATAACGTAATGACGTTCGTTCGTAATCGTAATAACAACCCATAAATTCGTTGCTATTTTCATTAGAGATGATGGCAAGACCAGCCAAATTACAGATTATATCGCCGTGTGTATTTCATGAAGAAATATTTTTCAATTCTTAAGATTATTTTTTTATCCTACAATAAAAAATTAATAGGGCCTTTTATTTTTTAGTTTTAGATTAATTTTGTAAAATGAAAGCGGTTTGTGATTTGACCCTAGCATAAACAATAATTTCCCGAAAGCTTTAAATGGTAAAAGTGAAGAAATTTGCATTTTTGACAAGCGTTGTAATCAATAAAGAGAGAATGATATCCTCCATTTCTCGTACTGATTCCCCTCCGATTCAAGGAACTGGAGTGGGTATTAAAAACGATTAGGAGTATGTACACCATAAGAGTGGTTTCCACATTTGTGTGTGACCGAACTTTCCTGCACAAGTAAATGCATAGCCATATACGCATATTTAGACATGGAAATAAATATGGACTCGCATTTAAACACCGCTTTACAAGAAAAGAGTTACTTGACTTGTACGGTACAGCTAAGTCTACAATAAAAAAAAAGCTACGAACAAATCGCTCGGTGTGCCTGTTGCTCGAGGGTTAAAGACTCCGGTTAGTTACATGGGGAGTCTCGGGCTTAACTCCCATGCAAACCGCGATCTTTTCAAGTAATTATTTTATTTTAGAAATTAAAGTCACTGGAAAAGAGAGACAAATATAGAAAATACAAAAATTAGGACATTTCCATATCCAAATCAAGTATTTCTCAGTTGCTGAAAAATCATATATTATACAATAATATCTGAATAATTCAGTACTGGGGCCGTTCACCGGATGGAGAAGTTGCGATTGCCAAAAGTTGTTTTCGAAGGTAGAGCACACGGTAGCCGCCACCCCAGAAGACTAAGGAAGAGATGGCGAGAAAACTTTGGAGACGACCACCTGCAACTTTTAAATCAAGCATATGACCGCACATTCGACAGAAATCTGATCCGTCACCGTTAAAGAAGATCACCCCAACGCGACCCATGAGGACGTCCGGGACATAAGTCAAGTAAGACAATTCAGCTTCTTTAAGATCCTTTTGAATACTGTACTTTTTATTTTTGTTTTGTTTTTTGTTTCGCCTTTTAAATCGAGAGATATTAAGAACATGTTCAAAAATAAAAGCTGAAGTTTCTGTATTTTACAATCAACAGTGATATGGTATTGAAGACTTGGAGATACAAAAAATATTTAACGGTGGATTCATAATCTAGGTTTCGATTTATGCAGGCTGATTTATTCTAGCAGTTGCTGACAGGCTTTTAAGTTCTTAAATATCCTTTTAAGAAACAATTGTCCAAAGCCTCTAAAATATAAAAAAGACATTACTAATTTATAAAAATATATACATTAGAAAATATATAATAAATATTAATAATGGTTGATATTGAAGTAATGATTAATACTAATTATCGAATTTAACTGAAAGAATTGAAATTGCTTACTTAGTAGAGCTCCCGTAGGTCATGGGGAAGTATTGAAAGGAGATTATAACTTCATTGGAGGGGTTAACAATGAAACACTGAGATATTTCGGTGGAGTTTCAAACAAAGCAAAACTTACTTTCGTCCCACTATTCAATTGACACATTTCATGACCTTTCTCTTTTCCAAGAAAGCAAATATTTTAAAGCAGGCAACTGTCCTAAATTTAGAAAACGAAAAATCTCACCATTTAACAAAATACCATCATCTATATGGTTATTCATAGCAACGCCATCTAGCTTGTCCAAATGGTCTGGTCCATTTACATCCCGACGTAGATCTGTTGAAACAACGGTACATACACTTAAAAATGTGCAGGTAGATTTTCAACAATACACACAATACACACGACTTTCAACAATACACACATGCAACGAAAAGGTTTACAGCCGAATACGGAAAAAGCTCAATGGATTTTTATATAATAGAACATATAAGTAGGAATTTAAAGTACCAAGGACACAGAAGCAAGATACTTTTTGCTCACAGGCCTCTTCTTAACCTACTTATACCTACCTTGATTTTTTCAGTTTTGTTTTTGGTCTTTTCAGGATTACGAATTTTATAGGGCAGTATTACATTTCTGTCAGTGTTGCCATGCCGAATCACGAAAATAAATAAGCAAAACTAATGATTTAAAATAGGCAACACTTTTCATCCCCCAAAATTCAAACATTAACAATCTGTTGATTCTTACTGACGACCACAGCTTCAAAGGAAAGCCATACCTTTGATGTTTGATACGTTTTAGCTTTTTTCACAAATGTTTCTTCTCTTTTTTCTTAATTAAATAAAAAACAAGTTTTTTTAACTGCAAGTAAGGAGCGACATTAAAACTTAAAACGAACAGATATTATTCCGTATATGGAAGGGGTTGTCCCCTCCTCAACGCCTCGTTCTTTAAGCTAAAGTTCTTTCTCACAACTCTGCTTTTTAAAACAATATAAAAAACTTCAGCGTAAAGAGCGAGGAGTTGAGGAGGGGACAACCCCTTTCATATACGAAATAATTTCAAGTTTTGATGTCACTCCTTACTGGCAGTTAAAAAAAAACGCGTTTTTTATTAAATTTCTAAACATTTTTCAATGAATAAATGTTTTGATTTTGGCTCACCGCGAATGAATATTTAAAATGAAATTTGACTTTGAGCTAAATGACTTTATCATAGTTTTGATCGGAATATTTTGAAAAGAAGGAGTGGGGGAGGAGGCCAAGTTGCCCTCTGATTTTGATTACTTAAAATACAGCTAGGACTTTCTATTTTTTTTATGAACGTTTTTATTACTAATAAATATACGTAACTTACGAATTAACTAACGTAACAAACTCCTATTTTTGTAAATTTTTCATTACGTATATGAAAGGGTTTGTCCCCACTTCAATACCTCGCTCTTTACACTAAAGCTTGAATTTTGTCCTGATTCTTTAAGAATGACCTATGAATCACAAAGGCCGCAGAATAAATAGTTGAAATTAATAAAAAATACTTTGACGTAAAGAGAAAGGTATTGAGGAGGAGGCGAACTCCGTTATATGCATAATATTTTCTGTTCCTTTTAATTTTTAATGCTGTTCCTTACTTCCAGTTGAAAAATTTTTTTTATTTATTTTCACGTTTTTTTTTTTTTTAATAATACAAGAAAATCCTGCCTAACCTAACTTCAAGGAAATTCTCTTCCCTCATGATAAATTCCTCCATGGAAAGATCCTACAACGTAACCCCTAAGCCATCCCCGCCCCAACTCGAAAAAGTCCCCCAAAAACGTTTGTACACTTCCCGATAGCCATTACTATATGTAAATAAAAAAATAAAAAAAAACAAGTTTTTTTTAACTGAAAGTAAGAAGCGATATTAAAACTTAAAACGAACAGAAATTACTCCGTATATGAAAGGGGTTGTTCAATCCTCAACGCCCCTCTCTTTACGCTAAAATTTGACTCTTTCTCTTAATTCCACTTTTTAAAACAGTAAAATACTTTTTTATTTATTTAGCTTCTGAACGTTTTTGAATTAATGCATGTTTGGATTTTGGCTCTCCTCGCATGAAAAATTAAAACGAAATTTGCATATTAATTTATTTTTATGGCTAAATGGCTTTCTCATAGTTTTAATCGGAAGATTTAGAGGAAAAAGGACCGGGGGAAAAGGCCTAGTTACCCTCCAATTTTTTACTATTTAAAAAGGCAATTAGAACTTTAATTTTTTACGAACCTTTTTATAAGTGAAAATATGCGTAACTTACAATTTAACTTACGTAACGTACTTCTACATTCGTATGTTTCGTTAAGGTTCTATGACTTTTAAGGGGTGTTTTACCCTATTTTCTAAAATAAGGCAAATTTTATCAGGCTCGTAGCTTTTGATGAGTAAGTCTAAGCTTAATGAAAATTATATATTCAAAATCAGCATTAAAATGCGATCCTTTTGATGTAACTATTGTTATAAAAATACCATTTTTTAGAGTTTCGGTTGCTATTGAGCCGGGTCACTCTTTACTAGAGTTCGTTACCACGAACTGTTTGACAATGGTCAAAGTTTGTAACTTGCAGCCCCTCCCACGGGGACTGTGGGGGATTAAGTCGTCCCCAAAGACATAGTTATTAGGTTTTTCGACTATGCTGAACAGAATGGCTATCAAAATTTTGATCCGACGGCTTTGGAAAAAAAATGAGCGTATGAGGGGACCTAGATACCCTCCGATTTTTCGGTTACTTAAAAAGGGCACTAGGACTTTTAATTTCTATTAGAGTGAGCCCTCTCGCGACATTCTAGGACTACTGGATCGATACGATCACCGCTGGAAAAAAAGCAAAAAAAAACAAACAAATAAACAAGCATCCGTGATCTGCCTTCTGGCAAAAAATAAGAAATTCCACATTTTTGTAGATAGGAGCTTGAAAATTTTACAGTAGTGTTCTGTGATATGTTGAATCTGATGGTGTGATTTTCGTTAAGATTTTATGATTTTTAGGGGGTGTTTCCCCTATTTTCTTAACTAAGGCAAATTTTCTCAGGCTCATAACTTTTGATGGGTAATACTAAACTTGATGAAACTTATATATTGAAAATCAGCATTAACATTCAATTCTTTTGATGTAACTGTTGGTATCAAAATTCCGTTTTTTTGGAGTTTCGGTTAATATTTAGCCGGGTCGCTCCTTACTACAGTTCGTTACCACAAACTGTTTGATTTGGTGCCTGCTTCTATTAAAACTAAATATGCAAGTTTTTTCATTAAAATTGAGTTCCCAATTTTACTTCTTTTTTTTAAGAATATACGTATATGATTGTTTATATTTCCACTAAACCAACTCCAACAAACAAAAATCAATTCCATTGCCCCTGGTACTTAAGGTTAGTTGAGAACGACTTTATCTCTATTCTTATCCAGCCAAAGGACTATAGGATACTTAATATACATATATATATATATATGAATAAGGAAGCTCTGGAAAATTTTTGAATGCATAAATGTATTAAATATAATTTTAACGAAAGAACAATAAAAAAATTATTAAAATTATGAAACATGACAGATAATTATATTTCATAGGGACAGCTGTGTTGGCCTCATATGTCTTGGTGCAGCGATATGATCGGCGAATAAGGACGGTGGAATAATTTTATTTCATAGGGACAGCCGTGTTAGCCTCATATGGCTTAGTGCTGCGATATGATCGGCGAATAAGGACGGTGGAATGATTTCATTTCATAGGGACAGCCGTGTTGGCCTCATATGGCTTAGTGCTGCGATATGATCGGCGAATAAGTACGGTGGAATGATTTCATTTCATAGGGACAGCCGTGTTGGCCTAGTTGGCTTAGTGCTGCGTTATGATCGGCGAATAAGTACGGTGGAATAATTTTATTTCATAGGGACAGCCGTGTTGGCCTCATATGGCTTAGTGCTGCGATATGATCGGCGAATAAGTACGGTGGAATAATTTTATTTCATAGGGACAATCTTGTTGGCCTCATATGGCTTAGTGCTGCAATATAACCGGCGATTAAGTACGGTGGAATAAGTTAAAATATAACAAGAATGAATAAGGAAGCTATAGAAAATTTTTGAATACATAAAATTATTAAATATGAATTTAACGAAAGAACAATAAACAAAATATTAAAATTATGAAACATAAAAACTATTCTGTCTATGTAATATATACAAATATATAAATATAATGATGGAAAAATTTGGGAAAATTATATATAAGACTAACAAAAGATGTGATTGTATAGAGTAACAATGGTTACTACAAAATAACCTAAGCTTCATTCAAAGATCTCAAATAAAAGATCTTTAAAGTCATAATTCCATAGGCTAGCTAAAATAATGTCTTTTTTGTTATAGGAAAAGTATTTCGATACAGCTTAAAAGACGTAAGACGTAATTTTGTTTGTATAGTTTTGATGCTTTAACAAAAAGGCTGAGTGCTCTTGGATTAAAACACTCAAGGATATTTTCTTTTTTGGTTTTATATATAATACAATTTAATTCCCTTAAGACTTCATCATGTGAAAGTGCTCTTTCAAAATTTTCTTTGAATATAAGGATTAAAATTTGAAAAAATAACAAAAGAGTTTTTTGAGACATCGAGTTTCTTATGAAGCTACTCGCTCAGTATTTAAAGTAGTTATGCATTTTTTTTTTACTAGGGAAAATTATGACAACAAGTGCAAAGTTTTCTCAGCATCTGAAGTTTTTATCCATTTTTTCTTCGAAGAATGGATCAAAAACGCTAAAAAAGGTATAACTAGGGAGAATAAGGACAACAAGTGCAAAGTTTTCTCAGCATCTAAAGTGTTTATGCATTTTTTCTTCGTCGCCCTGGATACTAGTGAACGCTAAAAAGGGTACTAAAAGGTACAACTAGGGAGAATAAGGACAACAAGTGCAAAAAGTGTGGACAGACTTTCATGCGAAAAGACAACCATGCACTAAATACATTGTCAGCCTTTGAGGTTCCTATCACCAAACAACTAACTGAAAAAAGTGCGCCTCCATTTATAAATTATATACTGGAATATACCAGAATAAATTAGATATCGGAACACAAATATACTGGATTGGATGTACCAGAATAAATTATATAGTGAAATATACAGGAAAATATAAATTATTTTTGGAATATTAATACAACAGGATAGATATACCGGAATAGATTATCCTTTTATTAGTTCTAGGTAAAACTGAATTATTAGAGTCTGTTTATTAAATTCAGAATTACTAGTTTTGTTCATGTTTATGTTTCATATATATATATATATATATATATATATATATATATATATATATATATATATATATATATATATATATATATATATATATATATATATATATATATATGTATATATATATATATATCATTACTTTGAAATATAGCTAAAACTTTACGCTCAAAACTTTGAAATATAGCACTAGGATTATCATTTTACCAATAATTTAATTTTCGGTAATTAATATACCAATATCTGTGTTTCTGAATTGTTTAGCACTGATTTAACTATAACCGTATTTCTGGGGGGAACGGGGTATGTCTGGTTTAAAAACTTAGTTCAAAATAAACAGCGCTTGCTTATAATGCATATGAATTCTTTGCATGGCAAAATCTAGTAATCTTTCTCTTGTAAATTCGTCCTTATTGTTTTTTGGTTTGTATACGTGTTTTGCCACCAGTAAGAGTTATTAAAAACAATTAATTAGTAATTAACTACGTTATTAATTAAAAAGAAGCCCGCTCTAATCCAGTAGCGCGTAATTTCTAACCGTAGCTTTTTAAATTTTCCTCGTGAAAAGAAAAAAATTCTTGTATGTTATTAGTGATAATAAAATATTACTTAGCATTACAAGTACTATAAGATATATTGGTATTACTAGGACCTTCCAACCTTCCTTTTAATTAATCTATTTAAGAGCCAGGCATTGAGGTTTTGAGAAATGTCAAAATCTGGATAATTTCACCACAAGCGTTTCATTAAGAAAAGGCTTATTTGACGTAATTTCCATTGAGTTGAGTATATAGTTTTTCAAAAATACGCATGAAAAGGTCAACTTAATGAAAAACTCAATTTAAAACCATAAGGACATTGTGGTTTGATTTGTATTCATAAATATTTTTTTAGTGACATACCCAGGCTAAATTTGTGTTTTGTGGGTGCTGATATCTTTGTTTTGGAATTTTGTAGAAGTTTGAGTGGCTTTGGATTAGAACTCCTGGAATTTATAAAAAAAAATGTTGGTTTCCGAAATCTCTAAGAAAATTAACATTCACCAATGCACGAACATTAAGACAAACTAGAAATAGTAATTTTTAGGAAGGTATCGGAAAACCTGATTTTATTTCAGGGAAATACAGGGTGATCCAAAGAAAAATTGAGCACGGAAGAAACACTATCTTGGATTGCCTTTTTACTAGCTTTTCGGAATTTAAGATATTTGGTAGCACCCCTCCTTATGTCACTAGCCAGGCAACTGAGTGGCCCTTGGCTGCGCGTCTTGGCTTGGCTGCACCAAACTGCGCGTCTTCAAGCAGTATGAATTTTTTGTTACTAACATCTTTTTTTTGTTACGCATTCATGCGTCATGACCATGACCATCATGACCAGGGGGGAGGGTTTACAAAATGATCTTTTGCGGGGGGTACAAAAACTTGAAAAACACACAGAAATTTTGTTTATATTCATTTTTTACTAGTCAGACAAACATTTCGTGGGGGGGGGGTTTCAAAACCCATAATCCCTCCCCTCTGGATACGGCCTAGGTCATGACGATTCAACAGCTATATTGAAAAAATTCTACTTAGCCACTGAAAAGCGCACCTATTAATAAAATTAACGACTTTCTAATCAATCGTTAGTTCCTACATAAGTTTTATTTGATGAAATGGCCCCAATTTGACATAGAGAGCGATGTTTATTCAAACTATCCGCTGCACTAGAGCCGTTTCATGTCTGAATAGGATGTAGTTGTATGAATCAAAGTAGTTTGTTAGGACCGTTTATCTGCTAGTTATCACATAAATGAGAATAAGGATAATATTATTTTATACTAATAAAAAAATACAATAAAAGAACAGAGAAACAACAGAATTATTTCTAAAAGAATTTTGTGACTCGAAGTTTTTTCTTTCTTTTTGCTTGCTCAAAATTGCTGAAAGGTTATGTTAAAACCAACCAAGAGCTTTAAAGACTAGGGTATTTGTCTCTCCAGAACTAAGAAATAATGTGATTTGCCGACCAAAATGCCACAGACGTAAGTAAAATAAATTAAAGCATTCTCTAGGATAATAGTACATTGTCAAACCATTAGCCTACAACAACGAGGAAGGCGCACTTTTTCCTTCATAATAACAACGTTTAATTCTTACATTTTGCGAACGGTTTCAGTTTCGTATATGTATACTCCCCGAAGGCTGCAAGTAAAATTATTAGCCTTAAATAGATGCAAATACTGTCTGAAATAGCGAAATACCGCTAAAAAAAAAAAAATAAAAAAAAAATTAGGAAAACTTATTCTGCCATTTTTATTCTTAGTCTGATTCGGTTTTTTTCCCAATTTTCTCAAAAATTTCTGAGACAACATTGGCTTATCATGAGAAAACAAGAAAATATAACGAAGAAAAACACTAGATAAACCACTTTTCAGGCCTGGAAAGCAATTAGAATCCAAACAAGCCATACACAATATAAATTTTCAAGTGAAATTTCAAATTACGATTTAAAACCGAGTTTTTTATTCAGTTGCACTTGTGCTGTTGTTTGAGAAAAGACCTTTCTTATTTTAGAGTTTGTTTTTGAGGTTCGTCTTTTTGTATTGTCCTGTGGACTTTTATCTGCATTTTTTTCTATTATTTTTAATTTGACACTGAGGACAGTTGACAGAGGTCAGGGGGACGAGACGGAGACGTCAACCAAAGTTTGTTCGGTCGAGGATGGAGACGGTTGACCAAAATAATTTCATTTTTCTCGCTTTTTCACTGGCTGAGATTTTTCTCGTTTTTTCTTTGTTAAATTTTCTCGTTTTGTCAGTTTTTTTTACCGAAAGGAGAATTGAGGTCTCCATGGAGTGTACTTTTGGAATTATTATATAAGCTCCTGTTTCTTAGTTGAGTCACTTTAATTCAGTAAAACCGATAATCTTATAACACATTTTTTCTAAAAATAAATGTAAATATAAAAAAGCAGTTCTAACTGATGTATCTAAATCACCTTATTTGTAATAATAAACCGATTTTTTATTTAGAATTCTTAATCTAGTATTAGCGAAAGTTCCAGAAAGTAATTCCTTTGCATTCTAATTCTTTTTCACTATTATCAAACCTCGGAATAATGTTGATCAATCACAAATCTTAAGCCCTTCACATGGCACGCTTAATTATATAACTAATCTCAGAGCAAGCTAAATGAGCAATTTGCGGGGTGTGGGAGCACAGAGACTGCTAGTGATATGGCAACAGTGTCTGCTTGTGTCTAGATGCTGGCCAAAGATTGAGATCAATCCCCTTTTACCTTAATGATGCTACACTATCAACAAAATTTCTTATCCAGATAGTCAAGGGGCATGGGCAGTATAATATGTTTTCTCCAAATTATTTATTTGGAGGACGCCAAAAGTATTGGCGATACTTTAGATTAGTACTCACAACCTAGAGTAACCATATACAAGAGAGAAAAGCTGATTAAGTTATTTTAATTAAAAATTGATGTCATTACCCGGTACTTTCGTTAAACCAAGTAGTTCTTTGTGTCGCTTTGTATTAGTATTTAAAGCCCAGAGAAACATATACAAAAAATAAAAGACGGTTATGTTTATGTTAATCGAAAATTGATGTCATTACTTGTTTATTTTCTTGCACCATGTAGTTCATGGTGCCACTTTAAATTAGTATCTAATCCGTAAAGTTACCATTTACAGAAGGGAAAGGTTATTAACTTCAATCTAATTTAAATTGGTTTCATTAAGCGGAAATTTATTTTTTTATATAAAAAAAAGCCTAGAGTAACATATACAACAGAGAAAATACGGTTAAGTTTATGTTAATCGAAAATTGATGTCATTACTTGTTTATTATCTTGCACCATGTAGTTCTTGGTGCCACTTTAAATTAGTATTTAATTTGTAGAGTTACCATTTACAGAATGGAAAGCTTATTAACTTCAACCTAATTTAAATTGGTTTCATTTACTGGGAATTTATTTTTTTATACAAAATAAAGCCTAGAGTAACATATACAACAGAGAAAATACGGTTAAGTTTATGTTAATCGAAAATTGATGTCATTACTTGTTTATTATCTTGCACCATGTAGTTCTTGGTGCCACGTTAAATTAGTATTTAATTTGTAGAGTTACCATTTACAGAAGGGAAAGCTTATTAACTTCAACCTAATTTAAATTGGTTTCATTGACCGGGAATTTATTTTTTTATACAAAATAAAGCCTAGAGTAACATATACAACAGAGAAAATACGGTTAAGTTTATGTTTATCGAAAATTGATGTCATTACTTGTTTATTTTCCTGCACCATGTAGTTCTTGGTGCCACTTTAAATTAGTATTTAATTTGTAGAGTTACCATTTGCAGAAGGGAAAGCTTATTAACTTCAACCTAATTTAAATTGGTTTCATTAACCGGGAATTTATTTTTTTATACAAAATAAAGCCTAGAGTAACATATACAACAGAGAAAATACGGTTAAGTTTATGTTTATCGAAAATTGATGTCATTACTTGTTTATTTTCCTGCACCATGTAGTTCTTGGTGCCACTTTAAATTAGTATTTAATTTGTAGAGTTACCATTTGCAGAAGGGAAAGCTTATTAACTTCAACCTAATTTAAATTGGTTTCATTAACCGGGAATTTATTTTTTTATACAAAATAAAGCCTAGAGTAACATATACAACAGAGAAAATACGGTTAAGTTTATGTTTATCGAAAATTGATGTCATTACTTGTTTATTTTCCTGCACCATGTAGTTCTTCGTGCCACTTTAAATTAGTATTTAATTTGTAGAGTTACCATTTGCAGAAGGGAAAGCTTATTAACTTCAACCTAATTTAAATTGGTTTCATTAAACGGGAATTTATTTTTTTATACAAAATAAAGCCTAGAGTAACATATACAACGGAGAAAATACGGTTAAGTTTATGTTAATCGAAAATTGATGTCATTACTTGTTTATTATCTTGCACCATGTAGTTCTTGGTGCCGCTTTAAATTAGTATCTAATCCGTAAAGTTACCATTTACAGAAGGGAAAGGTTATTAACTTCAACTTTGACCTATATGGATGAAAACCAGTTTATATTGGTTGGTTAACTTACAGAGGATTATTGTTTGGATATTTATTTCATTGCGCAACTATTGAAATTGTGTACAATGCTATATAGTGCTGTGAACAATTTGCTTTTGATAACTGGATAATTAAAATCGTGTACGCAACTATTTAAGTTGTGTAACGTGCTGTTAACAATTTGCTTTGAATAATTGGATTTTGGATAATTAAAATTGTGTACGCAACTTCTGAATATATATCTTGTGAGTATTACTACCTGATTTGCTATTGCTTTTACTGACAACTATTGTGGCCCCGCCCACGAATTTTGATGAAATTTGATCATTTCACCGGATGATGCCAGGTGAAAGACTTGTCTTGAATCCCGTGTTGAATTTCATTTCACGGGCTAGAAATGCAGGTTGTTCAGCTGATAATATTGTAAAAATTGCTTGCGATTTTTTCAAAGGAGATATGTTAATTGAAGCAAAGAAGATTTTGTGGGCTGACGCCTCTATTACTAGGGTAACTGAGCGCCCCAAAGTGACTGATAATGTAAGTGATATGGTTCGAGCCTTTGATCTTTGTGATGAGAAAAAGATCAGCCTACCTCAGTATCTGATTTTCGAGCCAGATCAGGTCCCATGTGTGCCAGGGGAGACAACAGCTACGTTAACTCGAAAGGTTAATGAACTCTACATGGAATTTAAAAGCTTCGCTGAGCACCATAAAGCAAGGTCAGTCGTGCAAACTATTCCTGATATGAAACCTCCCCCACCCGCAAAACCGTCCTATTCAGTTATTGTGAAAAATCCACCAAAAAACTTGAATAATCCTGACGCTCGAAAAGATTTCCTGGATAAAGCTTGTGGGGGTGTCAGTTCAAGCATAGTTGTTTTGAGGCCTAGGAGGGATGCATGGCAAGTAGTTCTGTCGGACAAGGGTGCCGCCAATACTTTGGCAGATGCATTAAGCAAAGTAGACCAATCCATGAATGCTAAAGTGAAGAGTCCTGCCTTTTTCGGTATAGTACGCCGAGTGCCTGACGGAACATCTAAAAGTGACCTATGTGATCTCGCTAATAACTGTATAGAAGTTGTTCAGTTAGGAAGTACGAGGTCTTTTCGATTAAAGTTTGAGTCACGTGACCACCTAAACTATGCCACTGAGAATCCCCTTGTTATTGGTTACGAGCGTCTACCTATAACTGAGTACAAGTTTTTGCCTACCCAGTGCTACAAATGCCAGTGCTACGGCCATACTGCGAATAACTGTAAAGCTTCCCCGAGATGCTCTAAATGTGCTGGTGACCACCAGAACTCCAAAGAAAACCCGTGTCAACTTGTCATGAAATGTGCTCTCTGTGGCTCCTCCGACCACCCCTGTTATTCGTATAAATGTCCAGAAGCACAGAAACTACTGCTTAAGAAATGAACAGTCAAACAAACACAAGTACAAGTACTTTACAAGATTTTACGTTTCTTAATAATTTGTCACTGTGCAATAATGTTGTTTTTAATTATTACGATGACCAAGCTAATCTGTCCACCAACACCTTAGCTAGCCCCGATAGCCCTTTAAACCAAATTAACTGTAAATATCTCGACACTTTTGATTTTGTGAAAAATGTGAAACCTAAGCTAATGGAAGAGACCAAACTTAATGTAATTTGCTTTAATATCAGAAGCATACGGGATAAGTGGGCTAATTTTAAAGATTTAATTTTAACAAATGGTTACTGCCCTTTCGACGTAATTGGAATAACGGAGACGTGGCTTTCAGAAATTGATGATACTAATGAATTTTCCCTCACTGGCTTTCAAGCTATTCATATTGAAAGAAAATTAACCAAGTCCTCTGGCGGCATTTCTCTTTACATCCGATCAAGTCTAAAATTCACCAGACTATTTGATTGTGAATTCTTGTTCTCGCAACCTATAAATAATAGATGCATTTATTCAATAATCGTCGACATAAGTGTAGACGAGAATTCTTTTATTTTTTTGTTATTTTATAAACCACCCTCATTTCCGACACCTTTCTTTTGTAATCAGTTTGATGATTTTTCTAGTTTTATTAATTTACCACAAAAGAAGGCAATAGTTTTTGGGGACTTCAATTGTAATTTATTAAATGTTAGCAATAACAATGATAGTGATACCTTCTTTGAAACATTTACCTCAAGTGGTCTTCTTCCCACAATCCTTTTTCCTACTAGAGTTGATCCCATGAGGTCTACCGCTACTTTAATTGATAACGTTTTTGTATCCACTTCCCTGGGAAACCACCTGTCCTCCAAAATAATATTTTCTGACCTGTCAGATCACTTTCCAATCTATCTTTCCTTACCCTCCCTATCAGCTACTCAACCCCGTAGAACTAATACCCCTACGTCTAATAGAATATATAATACTGTGAATATGAACCGGTTCACGGATTGTTTGAAATCCTTCGACTGGTCCAAGACTTTGGATTGTCAGGATGTTAATTCAGCCACAAGTAGTTTCACACAGGGATTGAGTGATCTTATTAGTTCAACCTTTCCAGTTCGTAAATCAAACCGAAAAACTACCCATATACGCCCCTGGATGTCAAATAGCCTGATAATCTCTTCATACCGAAAAAATGACCTATATAAGTTAGCTTGCAAAACCAGTAGCGTTATTGACCTGACTAATTATAAAAAATACAAAAACATATATACCAAACTCATCCGGGAAGCAAAGAAAAATTATTGTTATTCAAAAATCTCTCACTGCAAAGGGAACTTGCAACAAATTTGGTCTACAATAAATGAAATCCTTTCAAAAAAAAAGGAATTCAAGATCTGTTCCTATTAATCTTAGGGACATCAGTGGCAGATTAATTGACCCAATTTTAGTACCGGATGCTTTTAATAATTATTTCACTAATATTCCAAATGCTAACTCCTGTTCCTTCTCACAGTCAGTACACCCTAGCAAGAATCCCAGATCTATGTTTTTCTCTCCAACTGATCGCAAAGAGGTGCTTCAAGTTATCGTATCTCTCTCTAATAGTAGTACACCTGACTTCTTTGGCATAAGTAATAAGCTTCTTAGGACCGTATCTTCCTATATTTGTGAACCCATTGTGCACATAGCAAACCTGTCTATGACCAATGGAGTCTTCCCAGAAATATTTAAATCAGCAATTGTTATCCCGATTCATAAAAAAGGCGATCCGTCTGAGATAAGCAATTATCGTCCAATCTCACTTCTCCCAGTTATATCTAAGGTGCTCGAGAGAATTATATTCCGACGTCTTTCTCCCTTTGTATTTGGGAATCAGTCATCAGATTCGTTGATTTCTCCTCATCAATATGGCTTCCGTGCCAAATTTTCAACTGCTCATGCACTAATAGACGCCACACAGTTTATACGTTCCCAACTTGACCTTAAAAATACTGTATTGGGCTTATTTCTGGATTTTTCAAAGGCCTTTGACATGGTTGATCACAGTGTTTTATTAAGTAAACTCAATAACCTAGGGATTCGCGGAGTTCCTTTCTCATGGTTCGGCTCTTATCTCTCTGGTAGAGTACAGAGTGTGAGACTGGGCGGGGTGACTTCACATCCCCTACCTGTCCGGAGGGGCGTCCCACAGGGCTCTGTTCTTGGTCCAATACTTTTTCTCCTTTATATTAATGATTTGATTACGGACCTGGGCCCATCAGTGCACCCAGTACTTTTTGCTGACGATAGCAACTTTTTCATCACCGGTCCTAATTTACCATCCGTCGTCACCTCTACTCAAACCCTTCTGAATAGAGTACAGGAGTGGTGTCTCGTTAACTGCATGACCATTAACAGCAAGAAAAGTCAGGTGGTATTATTTCAAACCCCTTACAAAAAAAATGAAGTTCAGCCAGCACTTGGCCTAAAATATTCTACCAATCTCCTCCCGCAGGTCGAAGTTGCCAAGTTTCTTGGTGTCCACATAGACTCCTGCCTATCATTTGCAACACATGTGTCCTATGTTAGAGCCATAATTTTGCGACAGGTAAGTATAATTAATCGTGTGAATTATTTTCTTCCTCTCGATATCCTTGTCACCCTTTATTATTCTTTTATTTACCCATATATCTCATACTGCGGATCTGTATGGGGCAATACTTATCCTTCAGTTACCAATAAATTAAAATCTGCTCAAAACCGTGCCGTCAAAGCAGTTTTTCGGTTGCCACGACTATATCCCACCAAGGACTTGTACTCCGATTTTGGTATTATCCCTTTTGAACAAATCGTCAAAAAGTTAAATCTATCCCTTGCATATTCCGCTTACCATAAAAATCTTCCTCCCCACTTATTAACTTATTTTAATAGTAATAATTCTGAAGGCCACTGTCTCCGTTCATCCAACCGTTCCTTCATTGTCCCCAGGTGTATCTCTAGTTCCGCACAGCGATCCCCAATTTATAAATCTATAATTCAATGGAATGTAATACCCTCCAGTGTCGAGCTATCCACAAGTTTTCGGACGCTATATAATAATGTACTAAAATCTTGATATTATATTTCTCTAAATGTTTGTTCAATTTGCTTTAATTACCCTTGTTTTCTCTTTTTTTTTTCTTCTCTCTCTTTTTCATTTACAATTTTTTGTTGTTTTGGTCCTTAACAAGTTCGCTTCTAGGATCTTTATTATTATTGTTGTTATGTGTTTTCTTTTTGAATAAATTGATTGATTGATTGAACTTAACTTAAATTGTTTTCATTAACCGGAAATTTATTTTGCTTTATATAATAAAGCCTAGAGTAATATATACACCAAAGAAAAGACGGTTAAGTTTATATTAATCGAAAATTGATGTCATTACTTGTTTATTTTCTTGCACCATGTAGTTCATGGTGCCACTTTAAATTAGTATCTAATCCGTAAAGTTACCATTTACAGAAGGGAAAGGTTATTAACTTCAACTTAATTTAAATCGGTTTCATTCCGGGAATTTAATTTTTCTATAAAATAAAGCCTAGAGTAACATATTTACCAAAGAAAAGACGGTTAAGTTTATTTAAATCGAAAATTGATGTCATTACTTGTTTATTTTCTTGCACCATGTAGTTCATGGTGCCACTTTAAATTAGTATCTAATCCGTAAAGTTACCATTTACAGAAGGGAAAGCTTATTAACTTCAACGTAATTTAAATTGGTTTCATTAACCGGGAATTTATTTTTTTATACAAAATAAAGCCTAGAGTAACAAATACAACAGAGAAAATACGGTTAAGTTTATGTTAATCGAAAATTGATGTCAGAACTTATTTATTATCTTGCACCATGTAGCTCTTGGTGCCACTTTAAATTAGTATTTAATTTGTAGAGTTACCATTTACAGAAGGGAAAGCTTATTAACTTCAACCAAATTTAAATTGGTTTCATTAACCGGGAATTTATTTTTTTATACAAAATAAAGCCTAGAGTTACATATACAACAGAGAAAATACGGTTAAGTTTATGTTAATCGAAAATTGATGTCATTACTTGTTTATTTTCTTGCACCATGTAGTTCTTGGTGCCACTTTAAATTAGTATTTAATTTGTAGAGTTACCATTTACAGAAGGGAAAGCTTATTAACTTCAACCTAATTTAAATTGGTTTCATTAACCGGGAATTTATTTTTTTATACAAAATAAAGCCTAGAGTAACATATACAACAGAGAAAATACGGTTAAGTTTATGTTAATCGAAAATTGATGTCATTACTTGTTTATTATCTTGCACCATGTAGTTCTTGGTGCCACGTTAAATTAGTATTTAATTTGTAGAGTTACCATTTACAGAAGGGAAAGCTTATTAACTTCAAACTAATTTAAATTGATTTCATTAACCGGGAATTTATTTTTTTATACAAAATAAAGCCTAGAGTAACATATACAACAGAGAAAATACGGTTAAGTTTATGTTAATCGAAAATTGATGTCATTACTTGTTTATTATCTTGCACCATGTAGTTCTTGGTGCTACTTTAAATTAGTATTTAATTTGTAGAGTTACCATTTGCAGAAGGGAAAGCTTATTAACTTCAACCTAATTTAAATTGGTTTCATTAACCGGGAATTTATTTTTTTTATACAAAATAAAGCCTAGAGTAACATATACAACAGAGAAAATACGGTTAAGTTTATGTTAATCGAAAATTGATGTCATTACTTGTTTATTTTCTTGCACCATGTAGTTCTTGGTGCCACTTTAAATTAGTATTTAATTCGTACAGTTACCATTTACAGAAGGGAAAGGTTATTAACTTCAACTTAATTTAAATTGTTTTCATTAACCGGGAATTTATTTTGTTTTATATAAAATAAAGCCTAGAGTAATATATACACCAAAGAAAAGACGGTAAAGTTTATTTTAATCGAAAATTGTTGTCATTACTTGTTTATTTTCTTGCACCATGTAGTTCATGGTGCCACTTTAAATAAGTATCTAATCCGTAAAGTTACCATTTACAGAAGGGAAAGGTTATTAACTTCAACTTAATTTAAATTGGTTTCATTAACCGGGAATTCATTTTTTTATATAAAATAAAGCCTAGAGTAATATATACAACAAAGAAAATACGGTTAAGTTTATGGTAATCGAAAATTGATGCCATTACTTGTTTATTTCCTTGCACCATGTAGTTCATGGTGCTACTTTAAATTAGTATCTAATCCGTAGAATTACCATTTACAGAAGAGAAAGCTTACTAACTTCAATTTAATTTAAATTGGTTTCATTAACCGGGAATTTATTTTTTGTTATACAAAATAAAACCTAGAGTAACATGTACAACAGAGAATATACGGTTAAGTTTATGTTAATCGAAAATTGATGTCATTACTTGTTTATTTTCTTGCACTATGTTGTTCTTGGTGCCGGTTTAAATTAGTAATTAATCCCTAGAGTGAGCATTTACAGAAGGAAAAGATTATTAACTTCGTTAATCAAGAACGAATGTTCTTGATTAATAAATGTAAAATAATGCATAAGGTAACATATACAACAAAGAAAAAACGGTTAAGTTTATGTTAATCAAAAATTGGTGTCATTACTCGTTTATTTCTTGCATCATATAATTCTTGGTGCCACTTTAAATTACTATTTAATCCTTAGAGTTACCATTTACAGAAGGAAAAGATTATTATCTTCATGTTAATTTAAATTGGTTTCATTAACCGGGAATTTAATTGCTTTATGTAGCTGTTTGTGCCACTTAACATTTAGATTTAAAACCTATAGGTGGCAATATACTAGAGAAAAGCTGGATAAGTCTATGTTCATTAAAACTGAGGTCAATACCTGGTGATTTCATTACAACATGTTGCATTAAGAGGCCAAAGCTGTTTAACATTATTATTTAAAGCCTAAAGTAATCATATACAAGAGAGATAAAGTTTTATTGGCTAAAAATTTCACACAGAAGAGCCAAGGAATTCTATTTTTTAGAATACAAAAAGCTTTAAAACCAATCAGTTTTTGAAAATGCAGGTTTAGAAAAAGGCGGGGCTTGTCTCTCCAGAAATTAGGAATGATAAGATTTACTTATAAAATTATGCGATTGACTTACGGCCTAGCCAAGGCCTAGTTAATTGCTAAACTAGGTAATTGCTTTTTTATGCAATAATGAAAGGTAGCCTACTTCAGAAAAATCCTACACACCATATGGCATGTGCCCTGCATAGCAAAGGTGTGCCACATGTTTTCCAAGGTGTATCAATTACATTAGAAAGAGATGATGGAAGTATGTCACACATTGTGGAAAAATTGCTTTCCGAGATATACACAATATGGCAGAGAGTGGGAACTCTTTTGTAATAGTGTTATTTGGTGTGTGCTGATTGAAGTTGTATTTTGCTAAGCCAAGTTCTGATACAGGCTACCCATACATCACTACTAAAATCAAATTGTAGGCTCACTAGCTTATTAATTTTATGATGATGTTGATGATGCCTGTCGTTCTTGAAGGTTACAAGCTTCATTTTTTTTGGTTTTCTTATTTCATTTTTCAATTTGTGGCTGATATACATCTTGCACAAAAAATAAATCAATTAATTTTTTACATAAAATTACACAAGAATAATTTTTCTTGGCGTTTTTACCCTATGATTTGGCTTGACATTGAAAGTACAATGGTCACTTAAAGTCAAAATTACCAGTATTCTGTTAAAATCCAAGTAAAAATAGACATGACCTTGGTCTGACTTATTCGTAAAAAAAGATTTAAACCCCTTGGTCTTTTGGAAAACAAAAGATGTAAAAGAACTTTTTATAAGCCTAAAGAAGATATTTACTCTAGCCCCCCCTCCATGACATAAATTTTATAGTACAGGGGCCGTGAAAAGCCTAAGTTATTGCTATTGTTGTAAAATATTATTTTAAACCAACATAGAGTGGTCCTGAATTGAAAAAAATATTCATCCAATTAATACTTTTGAGTAAAAAGGCAGGAAGAGGTTTTCAACCATCATTTAGGGTAGAACCGACAATGGGGATACTTTAGGGTACTTTTAAGGCAATTTTTAATGAAGAGTACTTTGGCATTATTGTATAAAAAATTAAATAAAAAAAGTAGGCTAGTTCTCCTTTATTTGTAAATAAAATCGTCCATCTAGTTTTGAATTTTTGCGTATATTCACATAAGAAATATTTTTTTCGGCGTAAAAAATTTGGAGTAAAATTAATAATGCGGGGGCCGCTGAACGTTGCTTTACAACTATTTTGCTGAAATCATAAAAGAAAATTGTAAAAAGGAAAACTATTTTCAACTACTTTCTATGATAAAATTATTTATAGGGGAGGGGGGTTGAGTAGTCTATTCAGCAACGCAAAAAGGATATGAACCTTGGTTCCAACTGACGGACGGCCTCTCACCTTCCGCGCGCTGATCTGAGATCTGATTTGTCAGTTTTGCTCGTATTAAACGAAAAAACCGAAGTATTGAATTCTTGACCCATCGTTTGAATCGAGCAATCCTGTTGAAAGCCTCGGCAATTTTGTTGGTTTCATTATCCGGGGCTGGTGCAGATAAGTTGGATGCACCAAAACTGCTGAGCAGCAACGCCAGAAAGAGATTCAAAACCTATAAGAAGCAAGCACAAATTAGTCAAAACTGCTGAGCAGCAAAGCAAGAAAGAGATTCAAAACCTGTAAGAAGTAAGCACAAATTGGTCAATTCTACTTTGATATTAAAAAAAAAAAACCCACAAAAACACGCTTTTTCAGTTGAAAGTAAGAGGCAAAATTGAAACTTAAAGAGAACAGAAATTATTACATATATGAAGGAGATAGCTCCCTCCTCACCAACTCGCTCTTTACAGTAAAGTTTCTTAGTACTTCTAAAAAAGTTTTTTTGGTTCTAATTAAACAACCCTTATGTTTCAGGAGTTGTTCTTAAAGAATTGGAACAAGGGGGGGGGGGGAGCTAGTTGCCCTCCAATCTTTTTGGTTACTTAAAATAGGTACTAGAACTTCTGATTTATGTTTGAATGAGCCCCTTCACGATATTCTAGAACCAGTGGGTCAATACGATCATCCCTGGACAAAAAATAAAGTAAACACGCATCCGCGATCTTTCTACTGGCAAAATACAAAATTCCATATTTTTGCAGGTTTAGGCAAGCTCCCCATTTAGGAGAGTGACACCGAATCTGACGGTGTTCTTCGATTTTATGACTTTTAGAGGTTTTTTCCCCTTTTGTTTGAAAATTAGACAAATTTTCTCAGGCTCGTAGCACTTAATGGGTAAGACTAAACTTAATGAAAGTTATATATTTGACATCATCCTTATAAGCCAATTATTTTTATATATCTATTGGTATCAAAATTACGTGTTTTAGAGTTTCAGTTACTATTGAGCCGGATCCCTTCTTACTTACAGTTCGTGGTAACGAACTGTTTGATCTTGAAAAATTATATACATTTCTGTAAGATGTCAGTTGCGCGCCCTAATTAGGGAATATGGTAAACATTGGGCACTAGCGTCAGCAAGGCAAATAGCGCGAATAACTTTAAGGTAGTATACTATTCATATTATAACACTCTAAAAATATACTATTCTAAAAAGATATAATAGTATATATTAAAGATAAATAGTTATAAATAGTATACTATTAAAAATATACTATCCTTTAATGTACTATTCATATTCATATTATACTATTCTTTCTTTATATTTGTATTAAAGCAGTATGCATTTACGGGCTCGCACTGGCTATTGATTCAGAAGGAGAGTGAGGCTTGGTCTCTTCTAGACGTCTTAGACATGAATTAAGACAAGGTAAAATAAGCTGCCTGAGTTTCAGAGCCATTATGACCCTTGTTACACAAGTTTAGACGGGGCTTTAAAGGAGAGAAGCATTAATTTGATGTTCTTGGGCATCAAAAATTTCTCACTCGCTCAGAAATTACGAGAATTTACTTCAATTAATAGCTTGTGATGGATCCACTTAAGCTTGATAAATTTAACATAACTGGAATCATCATATAATGGAGATCTTACAAATATTATTTTCAAATTCCCTTTTTTTTAGAGTTCTGGTTGCTATTGCTACGGCTCGCTCTTTAATTACAGCTCGTTAGCACTAACTTTTAATCACAGTTACTAACCCTCATATTTTTCATTGTTCATCATTTTGGAAAATCTTTGAGCTACAAAATAGGTAAAATAAAATTTATTTCTTGCCACACCACACCATCAGACTAAGCCTGAAGAAGTTGAAAGAATAGACCTGCAACTGATCCTTATTTATTAAACCTTTCAAAGTCATGAAAAATTAAATATATTAGGCCAAGAACTATAAAGCAGCTGGAAATGCTGTGGCCCCAAGATTGTAAGTTAAAAAAAAAAGAAAAGAAAATTGACGAATAATACGAAAAAACAAAAAGCTAATTAGGAAAACTTGTATTTGCACCCCGTACTCGCCCACCAAACTGACTTCCCATGCTACTTTCTTGATTGCTATAGCTCAAAATAGGCCTATTATATTATATTTATTATATAATAATAAATTCCTATTATATAGAATTCCTATTGTAGGAATTCATTGGTCAAGCTGAGGCTCGTTGCCCATTCTGTTAAACACACACTAAATGCTGATTGATTGAATTGTTCAATCTATGAAAATTATGATAAAAGGCCCATGGCCTGAAGCCCCGAAGTGACAAAAAGCCCGTAAGAATGGGAAAATAATATAAGAATAAAAAAAAATATTAAGGTGACTAAACCATCCATTGCTTCTGACTTTATTGCGTAAGTTTAGAGAGGTTATCATGGTCACGCAGAAGGTTATAGCCCGTTCTCTTATACTTCGTTATAGCCCGTAACAATGGGAAAATAATATAAGAACAAAAAAATATTAAGGTGACCCAACCATCCATTGCTTCTGACTACATTGCTTCTGACTTTATTGCGGAAGTTTAGAGAGGTTATCATGGTCACGGAGAAGGTTATGGGCCGCTCTCTTAAACTCAAAAAGCTCTACAGTTAGGTCAACTTGGGTCAATATATCTAATTTCTAAAATTAAAAATAATTAAATAAATTCTGGGAATAGTTGTAAAGAACCTGAAAATTTTTGAGACCCCAGACCCGTAGCCTGAAAAAAAATCATAAAAATGGGAAATAGCAAGAAAATATAACAAAATAATTAGTAATAATTATACGGACACCATGGAAATCTGTTTAAGGTCACTCCATCTGCCATCTACCATCTGGGATCCCTCTACCATCTGTTTGACAGTAGTGGTTCAAAAAGGGCTAGGCAGATTCCTCGGTCAAACTGAAGTCAATATCCCACTCTCTTGAACAGAAAATGCTTCCCATATTAGCTGAATGATATAGCTATTATCCTGTAGATATGATGTTCGTGTAGTAGATTATGGTAAAGACAGGGTAGCAAAATTAAAATTTCGATCTATGGTCAATTTTAATTTGGTAAATCTTTTAAACTATAACAAATCGAAACTCCAGGCCTGAAACCTAGAAGCAAGAAAAAACCCTCCAGATGGATATAATATGAAAACACAATAAAAATTAGAAGAAAAGTTTGGTAGGAATCTAGTTTTTTATTGGATAACTTATCCACCCAGTGCAATAATTCTGCTTCCTAGTAAATTATGATGGTTCAAAAGTGCATATGTGAATTTTTTAGTCAAACTGACTTTAAAGCTGACTCTTATAGCCTAAGCTCTCGAGAGTGGTTGAAAAACTTACCACAAGGTTTCCAATGACAACAGTTGCTAAAAAGAATGGTACACAAGTTGAGTCTCCGACGAGCATACAGTCCCACATGGACTCGATCCATTCTCCACAAAGCACGCGGAAGACAATCATGAAGGAGTGCATAAAGTCCGTGAAATTCCATCGTGGCATTTCTTGAGCAGGAAATTTGTGCACTTTATCTAGAAAAAAAAAGCATTTTGGGGATTCCAGAAATTTTAGGGAATGAAATGAATATAAAATAAATAAAAAAATCCTTTTGGAAAATAGAAAGGTGTGGATAGGTGCTATAATATAGAAAGAATAACGTAAATAGAAAGAATACGTTTAAAGTTGCGGAAGGCAATTAAAAAGGAGAGTGTAAAGTCCATGAAATTCCAACGTGGCATTTCAAGTGCAAGAAATTCGTGCACTCTATCTAAAGTTAATTTTAAAAGCTTTTTCCACAAGACAAGTTTTTCAAAGAAAAGTAAAGAGCTCCGTTAAGGCAAGAATGAACAGAAATAAATTCAAATAATCTTCCAAGCGTAAAACTATCATTAATTACTATCAATAAATAAATGAAACTCAAAATAAACAGAAATTAAAATAAATAGCCGAGTCAAACTCAAAACGAACAAAAATTAACGGCCTGATAACCCCTGTGCCTTCTCAAGACCTGAACACAATTTGCGCTTTGCTGAAAACAAAATAAGTTTGAAATGTTTTCACCTTTCTTACTTTCATAAATGGAAAATTATCAAAACCTTAAGGAAGAAAAGGAAAACTGACAATCCATGGTCATTTGTTTTTGTTTTTTTTTTTCACTAAAGCGCAAATTGTGTTCTGGTCTTGAGAAAGTATATGGGTAATCAGCCCTACTCACGTCAATTTTACTTACTTTTCTTTTTATTTTAATTTTCTTTGAAAAACTTGTTTTGTGGAAAAATTTTTTAAAATAAATTTCTGCTCGTTTTTTATTGACATAATCTTTTCACGGAAAAAATAATATTGTACATCTTTTCAGTGATCTTCAATAAGAATCCATAGTATGGGTTGCTATCTGTATGTTGGAGAAACTTTTCAACAATTTTTAATCCTGACACATACAGTATTTTTTAATTTAATTCTATAGCTTCTGAAAAAACCTAAAAAATAAGACATAACAGTCTTTTCACGGAAAAAATAATGCTCTTATTTTTCCGTGAGCACAGAAAAGCATAGAAAAATCTTCTATGCTCAAAAAATCTATGCTCAAAGAGAGCATAGAAATATCTATGCTCTCTTACAACCTGGATACACTTACACTCTTTTTATCTCTTTAAATTGTAAGAGCAGAAATAGTACTAATAGAATTCCCAAAAGTTTCAACTTAACACCGCCAGTCGTTCTCGATATATTGCTGAGCAACTTATTAGCAACCATAAACGCAATCCCTTTAGATTTATTTTAAAGCATAATGGGCCAATTGCATAGTTATGGGGGATTGACATGCCTAATATCCTTAAAGACATAGTTGCTGGACCTTTCTACTATGCTGCACCAAATGGATGTATCAAAATTTTGGTTGGATGCGCTTGGAAAATGAATGGGCTTGAGAGAAGGGCTGCTTGCCCTCCAATCTCTTGTTACTCTTAAGAAGGGCACCAGACCCTCTTGTTGTAATTGGAGTACAAGGGGAGGACTTCCCCCTTCATATATCTAGTAGAAACATTTTAAACCAGTAAAAATAAAGTGGAAACATTTTCAATGTATTTTGTTTTCAGTAAAGTGCAAATTATGTTCTGGTCTTGAGAAGGCATGGGAGCTATCAGCCCTACTAATGTTACTTTTTGCTCGTTTTGAATTTGACTCGGTCATTTATTGTGTTATTTAATAAACAAAATAAGTTTAAAATATCTGAACCTTTAAAATTTTAATATAAGAAAAATTATTAGGACTTTGAGGAATATATATTAGCATGTATATACTAAACTGACAATCCACAGCCTTTTTTTTCAGTAAAGTGCAAATTATGCTCTGGGCTTGCGAAGGTATGGCGGTTTTCAAAATTATATACCTTATAAATATGCCTTATGGCCCCCAGGGCATAACATACCTTGCCCTTAGGGCTGGGGAGGGGAGGGGTTTGTCATCCTCAAAGACATAATTTACGGTCTTTTCAATTGCGTTGAACAAAACGACTATCTCAAAATTTTGATTGGATGTGTCTGGGGAAATGGTGGGCGCGGGAGGGGGGTTAGTTGCCCTCCAATAACTTTTGAATATTAAAAACGGCGGTGGTCCTTTCAATTTCCAATCGAATGAGTTGTTTTCGAAGTTTCTACGACAAGAAATGGCTATCTCAAAATTTCTATCAGATACATTTCGAGAAAATACGAGGTGTAGGGGAGGGGGGTATTCACCCTTCGATCAATCTGAATCTCAAAAAGGGCACTAAAACTTCTGATTACGAATTCAATAATCCCCCTCTGAGGTTTATACGATCATCCTTTTGATATGTACCTTATACGCCACCAGAGCATAACTCACAACTCTTGCCCTGAGAGCTGTGTGGGGGTTGTCATAATCAAAGACATAATTTCCGGATTTTTCAATTACGTGGAACCAAATGGCTATCTCAAAATTGTTATTGGATATATTTGAGGAAATGGTGGCCGTAGGAAGGGGGTTAGTTTCCCTCAAATCACTTTCGACTATTAAAAAGGGCACTGGCACTTTCAATTTCCAATTGAATGAGCTGTTTTCGAAGTTTTTACGATGAAAAATGGCCATTTAAAAAACTTTATTGCATATATTTCGGGAAAATACGAGGCGTGGAGGGTATCTACCCTCCTATCACTCTGAATCTTAAAAAGAACACTAGAACTTCTGATTACCAATCCAATGAGCGCCTCTAAAGTTTATATGATCATCTTGTCTATATATACCTTATATACACCCAGGGCATAACTTACAACCCTTGCACTGAGGGCTGTAGGGAGGTTTTCATCCTCAAGGGCATAATTTCCAGACCGTTCAACTACGTTGAACAAAATGGCTACCTCAAAATTTTGCTGAATGTGTTTGGGGAAGGTGGGTGGGTGGGTGTAGTTCCCTCCAATCACTTTCGACTATTAAAAAGGGCACTATCCCTTTCAATTTCCAATTGAATGAGCTCTTTTTGAAGTTTCTATGATAACAAGTGACCATCTCAAAGTTTCTATCAGATACATTTCGGGAAAATACGAGGTGTGGAAGGGGGGTATCCACCCTCCGATCACTCTGAATCTTAAAAAGGCCACCAGAACATCTGATTTCCAATCAAATGAGCCCATTCTTGAGTTATTACGATCACCCTTTCTATGTATACCTTATATGCCCCCAGGTCATAGCTTATAACCCTTGCCCTGAAGGCTTGGGGGGGGGGTATCCTTCTTAAAGACAAAATTTCCGAATCTTTTAATTACGTTGAACAAAATGGCTATCTCAAAATTTTGATTAGATATGTTTGGGAAAATATAGCTTGTGACCCTTGCCCTAAGGGCTGCGGGGGGCTGTCATCCTCAAAGAATAATTTACACATCTTTAAACTACGTTGAACAAAATGGCTGTCTCAAAATTTTGATTGAATCTGTTTGGGGAAATGGTGGGCGTGCGAGGGGGTTAGTTGCCCTCCAATCACTTTCAACTATTAAAAAGGGCACTAGTTCTTTCAATTTCCAATTAAATGAGCCATTTTCGAAGTTTATACGACAACTCCTTTGATACGAAGTGCCTTGGTCTAAAAAAAGAAGAAGGAGAAAAAAATACATTGTGCCCACATCTCTCTTTATTTAGGCAGTGCTATTGTGCTGCCTATGATTAAATAAAAAAAAACAACAGTTTTTTCAACTGGAAGTAAGGAGCAATATTAAAACCAACAGAAATTATTACGTATACGAAGGGGTTCGCCTCCTCCTCGACACCTCGCTCTTTGCGCTAAAGTTTTTTGGTACTTTTGAAAAAAGCTACTTATTGTTCCAATTAAAAAAAACATAGTGTTTCAGAAATTGTTCTTAAAGAATTGGGACAAAATTCAAACTTAATCTTAATGTTGAGCGAGGTGTTGAGGAGGAGGCAACCCCCTTCATATACGTGATGATTTCTGTTCGCTTTATGTTTTAATATTGCTCCTTACTTTCAGTTGAAAAAACTTGTTTTTTATTTAATTTCTGATAATTTTTTAAATAGTCCCAGGAATCCTGGCCCCATCTCCACGAAGAAATTCACTTCCCAGGGATATATCCTCTAGAAAATTCAATTCCAATGAAAATTTACTCAGGACAATTACGTTTAATATCTCTACGGGTAAAATTGAAACGGAAAAGAGAAAGCAAGAAATATTTTAAAAAAACATGTATAGGAATTCTGGCAAATTCACCCAGTGTATAATTTCCTTTGACAATCTCGCCCCCTGGAGATTTCCCTCCCCATGGAAAAAAACACAGTAAAAAATTCGTCTTCCCACCTTAAAACGTATGTGTGCTTCCTAATAACAAATACTTTGCGTGAACAACGGGCAATTTTTATAACTTAAAGACCTTTCCCCTGGGGCTGTGGGGTGAGGGGGTAATTTTATATCTAAAGGCATAGTTATTTGGCCTTTCAACTACGATTAGCAAATGGCTATCTTAAAATTTTAATTAGACAATTTTGGGGAAAAATGGGTGGGAGAGGGGGCCTAGTTGCCCTCTAATCTTTTTGGTCTCTGACATAGGGCACTAGAGCTTTTAATTTCCGTTCGAGTCAGCCCTCTCGCGATATTCTAGGTCAATACGATCACCCCTGAGAAAAAAAAAACAAACAAAAACAAACAAACACGCATCCGTGATCTTCCTGCTGGCCAAAAATACAAAATTCCACATTTTTGCAGATAGAAGCTTGAAACCACTACAATAGAGTTCTCTGATATGTTGAATCTGATGGTGTATTTTTTATTAAGATTCTATGGCTTTTAGGGAGTTTTTCCCCCTTTTTCAAAAATATGGCAAATTTTCTCAGGTCCGTAAAGTTTATGGGTAAGACTAAACTTAATGAAACTTATATATTTGAAATCAGCATAAAATTTCAATTCTTTTGATATGTCTACTGGCATCAAAATTCCGTTTTTTAGAGTTCCGGTGACTATTGAGCCGGGTCGTCCCTTACTTACTGTTCGTTACCATGAACAGTTTGAAACTGACTGGTTTCGGGATCTTGCGTTTTTGGGGGGAATTAAATGGATATAAAATTTATAAAAAGGAGAATATTTTAGGAAGTGAAAAAGAGGAAGAAAATTTGAAAAGCAAAAATTGCTCAAAAAAGAAATTTAAGCTAAAATTGATTTTTATGACTGAATTAGCGAAGAAAATCAAAAAGCGGGCAAAGTTAAAATTTGAGATTTTAAAACATTTTGAAATCTATAAAAAGCTGGATTTTTTATACAAACTATAATAGTTTTTAGGCTTCACAATTTTTGAAAATCATTAGATAAAAATACATACATTTAGAAGAAGTTCTTAGGAAATTAAAAAAGAAACGAAAAATTGAAAAACACTAGTAAAATTAAAACTTTTTCTTCAACAAGCTAAGAAGGTCATTAAGATAGGGATTTTAAGGGACATGCTTTCATTTTAAATTCTAGAAAACAAAATCAAAGGAACGAATAAAGTCCTTGGAATTACAACATGGAGGTTCTGGACGGTCTATAAATAATTTCAGTTATTTAGAAAATTAAAAGATAAACATAAATATATATAAGACAATATTAAAGCATTGAAATAAAAGTCAAAAAAGTCATTAGAATAAGAAGTTTTAAGCTAAAATCACTCTCTTTATTTAGAATTCATAAAATCCTTGGAAGTCTAACAAACCATTTCTTGTGTAGGAAACATATGCAATTTACCTAACAAACAATTTTCTTTTTTAGCTTTAGAGGAAATAAATCGAAAGAAAATAAATAAATAAATGGAGTTTTCAAAATAAAAAAGTAGAAAACCTCCATAAAAAACCCAAATCAAAGTTAGAAGTTAAAATTGATCGCACTTTGTAGAATTTCTAAGGACAATCATAAAGGAGTGTGTGTTTGATGTTTTTTTTTTTATTTAAAAAAAGAGAATAGCTATAATATAGATAAATAAAAGAATATTTTAGGAAATCTAAAAGGAAATAGAAGATTCCTAGAAATGTTTTGATTGTAAAAATGAAAAAAAATTCGGAGGGCTGGCCCGAATTGAATACCTCCCCCATGTGTCAGTTTCTGGTTATGAGACTTCAAAAAGTTTAAACAGAATTATCCTTTGAGCTGATTAAGAAAAATTTAAGCAACTTTAGGAAAAACCATTGCAAAAACTGAGGAGCAGCTTGTGGCTCACTTCTTTCCATTTTTTTTTATTTCACGGCGGAAATTCACGGCTGCCTTTTCGAAGCTCTGATTTCTAGTGATTTAAATAATATGGCCAGGACCATATGGCCATACAGTCAGACCATCAATACTATAGGACCATATGGCCATACAGTCAGACCATATATACTATAGGACCATATGGCCATACAGTCAGACCATATATACTATAGGACCATATGGCCATACAGTCAGAAATCTAAATTACTTACCATAATAATTCTTTCCAAAGAGTTGCATACCCATGACAGCAAAAATGAAAATGATAATACACAAGACGAAGGTTAAATTACCCAATGCTCCAACCGTTTTACCCATAATAGAAATGAGTAAGTTCAATGTTGGCCATGATTTTGCCAGCTTGAATACTCTTAACTGAAATAAAGAATTGAAATAAGCCTGAAGCACAGTTTAGATATCAATATACAGTTATGAAGACTCCTATTTTGCCCATTTTGGTACAGAGCTCTGAACTCGGCACCTCCTCCAAGCCCGCACTCCGACGCGTAGATCGTACTACCACACCATAGGCGGGAACGCAATTTTGCTTTGTTGCATACACAGCGTAGATACCAATATTGGTATCTAAGCTGTGCTGCCAGTTTCCTGTCTCCAGCCGCTAGCATCGCTACCGCGCACTGTGTCCCAAAAATAAATTGAGTTTTCATAACTGTATTGGTATCTAAGCTGTGGTCTGAACTCTTTACATCAAACTAAGGAGAACTTTTAGAAGAAATACAACAATTTGCCACATCGAACAACTAAAGGTTGTAGTAACTGGAAACTTCGTTTCAATCAATTTCAAATGCCACTTCTCCAAGATTTGTCTGAAGGATATCCCCCCTCCCGCTTATACAATTTGAAATATAATGGCCTAAAACTGCACTTCATTTGTAATAAACTTTCTCCCCTTCCTATGAAAAACAATCTTATGATTAGTGTCGGAATCCAGGATATTTGTTTATGAGGGGAGGGGGCGGGTTAACATTGGTCAGGATGGGTACAATAAAACTAAAAAAATGTAGCTAAAATTTGTTCAAATATATTTTGTTACTTTGGCGCGATTCAGACAAAAATTTTGAGGAGGGGAGGGTGGCGGTCAAACCAGACACTCTCCAGGATACAATCCTGCTTATGATACGTCCCTAGCTATACTTCTAAATACAGTTCTAAAATATGCAATAGCTTCCGATTGCATATTAGGATTAAACCTCTGAAACATTACATCATGTATATAAAATAAGATGTTCTCGTAAGCAGTATGGGTCTAAAATAATAAGCAAGATATATAAATCCAACCCAAGGAAGTTCCATGACTTAGTTCAGAACATTATCGGGAAAAAAGTAACCAGAGTTGAAGTGAGAGATGTCAATGGTAAACCCCTGTTACCTAGTGAAATTAATGAATTTTTTGCATCTATTTGTAAAATTCATCCGCAACTAAGAAAATTACCACCGAATGATCCAGTTTCAAATATCCCTATACTAGAGATTTGTTCAGTTGCTAAAAAGTTAGAGGCACTTTATTCTCGAAAATCTAGTTATCCTAGTGAGATACCAATTAAATTGATTATTGAGTGTGCTGATCTTTTATCTACTCCTTTAACGGCAATTTTTAACCAGTGTTTTATTGATGGTGTTTTCCCATGTATTTTTAAACAGGCGTATGTAACGCCAATCCCCAAATGCAAGGCACCTAAAGATATAACCGACATGAGGCCGATTTCAAAAACTCCAGCTCTCTCAAAAGTATTTGAAAGTTTTATTTTTGATTGTTTATTAGAGGACATAAATGATAATATTGATCCCCAAAAATTTGGATTTAGATCCGGGCATAGTACTGTTCATTATTTGGTTGCATTGTAGGATACTATCCTTAAGCACTTAGAAAATAATGGGGCCTATGTTGATGCATTATTTGCAGACATAGTTAAGGCTTTTGATAGTCTTGATCATAATGAAGTTGTGGAAGAAGCAAAGGCTATGGGTGCCCGTCCATTTGTTGTATGAATGCTCGCTAGTTTTCTTTTTGAAAGATCTCAGTGTGTCCGACTTCCTGATCATGAGCCATCTGAATTTGTAAATATTTTTTGTGGTTCGCCACAAGGGACTAAATTAGGCCCGCTTTCTTTTCTTATTGTTTTTAACCGTATTTTAACAACAATACGTGAGCGTTTTAAATTTGCTGATGATTTAACTGTTTTATAACTGTGACTAAGCCCTCCGACTACTGAACAGTCTGACTTGATCGAAATCTATCATGATCTAAAAGCTGAATTAGAAAGGTAAAACTTACGGTCAGTGAAATTAAGAGCTCTTATATGACGTTTTCCTTCCTAAAGGGTAACAACCACTCTCCTCATAATTCCATACTGCCAACAAAGAAAAATGTTAAAATACTTGGGATACTTTTGGATGATGATTTAAGATGGAATTCGCACGTTGACTATCTCACTAAAAAAGGCACCTCACTTTTACATTCATTTTCCAACCTAAAAAGATTTGGTACACCAAATGAGGTTTTAAAGTCTGTATACTGCAGCTATGTTAGACCTTCTCTTGAGTATACATGCCCTGCTTGGCATCCGGGATTGACAAAAGATCAAACAGATAGGCTTGAGACGATACAAAAAAGAGCTGTAAAAATTATACTTGGACAATACCACTCAACTTACGAGGATGCACTGAAACAACTCAATTTGGACTCACTTGATAGTCGTAGACATGGCTTAACATATAGATTTGGACCAAATTGTTTGAATTCCCCAACTCATTGTCTTCTACTACCCAACCTTGAGAGCACCCCCAACTGAAGGACCAGTTACTAGACTTCAACAAATAAAAAAGAATTGTCCACAGTTACTGACTTGCTCAGCCCATAGTACTGAGAGATATCGTAAATCAGTTGTTCCATATTTTACCCGTCATTTTAATAATATTGACGCGACTAATATTTAATGTTTGATTAATATGTGTTTGATTAATATAATGTTTGTTTAAATTTTCCTGTGAGTGTTTTTAAAGGTATAAATTATTTTTGTCATGACATGCTAATGCTAGCTCCGGCTATTATAGTGAATAAATATATTCTATTCTATTCTATCATTATAATCATTTTAGTTTAATTACAAAACAAAACTGACACTTTTTCAAGTGTCAAAGATAATTTATATTAATAGTACAATAAGATTAATAAAGTGAGCAAAAGAAAATAAAAATAATTGCTCACATACCCCTCTCTTAAGCTGGTTTGTTGTCCTCCCCCACTTTAAGAAACTCCTAATAACGCCAATTAGACACTCCTTCAGATAAGTAGTGGCTCAAGACAAATACTTACCAGTCTGAATGACCTCAACACAGATAACCCTTGCACACCTTCCAGTCCTAGTTCCAGCAAAGATAGTGCCACTATTATGAAATCAAATATGTTCCACCCCTCTTGGAAGTAAAATTTAGGACTCATAGCTATAAGTTTAAGCAATCCTTCGAGTGCAAACGTCGCCGTGAAAAACTAAAAAATAAGACAATTAAATAGTTTAACATAAAATAATTTTTTAACATAATTTAATCTCAACTACATATTGGAACTAGTAAAAACACCAGTTTTTTTTTATCAGATAGCCATTGGAACCGTCTCTGTCAAAAGGTGGGAGAAATAATTGCGGCTAAAAATAGAAGACTTTATGCAGCGCCCTCTGTAAAAAGCAAAAAAAGTGTATTGCGTTAGCTAGATTATAATCAATTCATTTCTGCAAATTCAAGGAGTCGAACGATTCTATTTTAGATGGTTGGGGTAACCACAACCAAAACATGCATCTAAATATGGATTCTCATTGTCACTCGTCTTCTAACCGCAGACAATTTTTCTTGATTAAATAGGAAAAAAAAACAATTTTTTCAACTGAACATAAGGAACAACATTAAAACTTAAAACCAACAGGAATTATTACGCATATGAGGGGGTTCGCCCCCTCGTCAATACCTCGCTCTTTACGCTAAATCTTGAATTTTTTTTCAATTCTTTAAGGATGACCCCTGAATCATAAAGGCCGTTTAATTAGACTATAGGATTTTACTGTGTAAATAAATACTACGATTTTACTGTGGAGAAGGGGTTCCGAATGATATAAATACTTTGATATAACCATTAATGAAAGCGTGGGTGTTTTGATATAATTTTCTAACATTACCATTTCTTGTTAAAGTAATTCATGCAGGTTAAAGAATGCATTTGTTATTCATTGCCATCTCTACTCTTGATTGATTAAAACACTTTACGAGGGTTAATTTCTTATGATTTTTAGTTTTGAATTTTTATTTACTTTTCATATTGAGTTTTTTTTTTTATATAATTTTATTATTTTTTGCTCCACAAGAACGCTTCATTTTTTAAATCTGAATATAGGTCTTTATTAATGCAAATATAAAATACTAAATAAAGAAAATTACTTGAGGAAATCGTTGGTGGCATGGCAGTTGAGCCCAAGATTCTCTGGTGACTTGTGAGATCCTACAATTGTGAAAAGAACAGGCATACTTGGCAATTTTCCATATTATTTACTGGAGATTGTACCGTTCCACACAAATCAAATAACTTCAAATATCAAATATATGATACTTCTTACAATAAATAACTACTACGGCTGCCAACAACTCACAGCAGCAGCAAACCCTCTGAGGCCAACACGGCAGTGAACGTTCCATTTTTATCCTAATCTTTCAAAATCCTATTCTCTTTAAACCTTCCCAAAAAGTTCATGTAGAAACCGCCCACCGGCACTGCATATTCAGTGACCTTAGTGAAGACCAGACAGTATGTAACTCTGGGCTCAGTTATGCTTCCTAATGTGCAGTCCTGGTGCCCGCTTTTTACATTCGATGCATATTTATTTCTTTACCGTGTGTAAAATATCCTGTGTTTATTCCCAAATGGTAATCAAAGTATTGTTGAACCTCACACTGTTAAAAATATTATTAAGAAAATGAGTCATTTCAGGTATGATCTTTAACTACTCTTCAGATCAGGTTTTTTCCCCTTTTGGATGGTTGTAGATAAATTTGTATGGTTCTATAGATTTTTTATCATACCTTATTGTGGATATAGTTTACGTGTTTGCTAAGCTCATGAGGATTTCAATGACTATACGACCCTCTGTGTGTTCATGCTAACTTTTCTGAGTATTTGTTCGATTTTTTTAGAGGGGGTTTGTCTGTTGATTGTTTTATATAGTGATTTGTGGCGTATTTTAGCCCCGCAGGCTCCCTAGAGCTTAATGGAAAATATTTTCATACATTTTGTTCATTGTTTGTTTTTCGTTGCTAGTAAATTAGTTCTCTCTTGACTTTTTATCTACAGATATTTGATTTGCAGACTTGAGCCTAGAACTTAATATTTGGACAGAACACAAATTCGTTTACAAAATTCTTAATTATGCGTACTCGTGTTGTCACTTTCCTGTTAGTTGCTAACAAATGTTAGGAATATTTTGTATCTATTAACAGACATATAAATGTTGCCTAGCAATATTTTTTAAAGGAATTCCTTCATCTGCACTTAATGAAATTTAAAGTACCAAGAACATTAAAACAAAACCATTTTTCGTCCCCTGGCCTCGTCTTGTGTGCATTAATGCCTGAAAAATGTGACTTTCTATGATTTTTCGTTTGATGGTATTAAGAAGTTTTTAGGTCAATGTCATAATTTTGTCAGTGTTGCCATGTTGACTTGTGAAAATAAACAACCAAACTAACTATTTAAATTTGACACCACTTTTCGCCTGTAAAGATTCGAACATTAATAATCTGTTGAGTCCCATATCGGTTTATACCCTATAAAGTTGTTTGGTGTAACATATTTTGCCTTTTTTCGGTGATTCTTCACTCATGTTTCTTTCTTTTATGTGTGGTGCCGGCTGCCATCAAAACTGCATCACTGCATATGATGCAGTGGTCTTTATATAATGCATATGATGCAGTGATGCAATCATATGCATCACTGCATATGATTGCAGTGGTGCATATGGTTTTTTTCGAATTTCCATTTTTTTAATATATTAGTTTTTGCACGTTTCGACTTAACCAAGTCAAACAATCAATATTTCACCCCTACCCTTGGTGTTTTAAAGCTCTAAAAGGTCAAAATAGCACAATAGGAAATAAAATTCTTGTCTTGAATTAAAAAGCTTACAAATTTTATTTAAATAGCTTAAAATTTCTCAATATCGCTTTGTAAGTCAACCTTTGTTTATCTTATTAGGTAGTTTGGAGTAGGCTACATTAGAATTGTGACGAACTTTATATTTAGCCCTAGTTTACGTTGGTCTAACCTGTTTTGGCTCAGAGTCTGGACGATCGAGCTGAAATTTTCAAGGAAATTCTTATTGAGAAAAAGGGAAAGTACAAGTAGACTTTTGGGTTTTGAGGCTGTTTTGGCTGAGGAGTTTTGGGCTGAGGAGACAGGTGCAGATTATTTTTTTTCAAAAATCAAATCAAATTATTTTTTTTCAAAAAATCAAAAAAGACAGGTGCAGATATTTTTCAAAAATCAAGAATTTCATACTTGCTATATATATATCATGAAAAGAGAAATCACCAATGCAACAGTACAAACACAAAAAAAAGAGACAGAAGGAGAAAAGGAAGACTGTTTTCCTAAATTAGTGATTAATATAGATCAACATATATATTGCTTTTTACTCGGTGGAGGGTGGATTCAGGGGTGTATTCAGGTGGTGGTTTAGACATACGTTGCCCCGTCCCCGGAGGTCGGAAGTTGCACTATTTATATGGGCGGAGGGGTGAAAGATACCAATGGGGGAGCCAAATTTTTATTGAAGCCCCCACAAAACATTAATTCTATTTTCACCCCTGATTAATTTGCGTGTTTTTGCATGCCTGATGCTTGATAAGTTCCACTAGATAAAGAAGAAACGATTGAAAATAAGGTTTTATACCCTATTTTTAGGCCAACTAAAATTATAAGGCCCTATTAGAAGGCCAACGAAAATATTTGGCCTTATAAGGCCAAACGACAATACTGAAAAAACGCACAAAGCGAATATTTCGAGAGGACAGCCATTCTTCAGCACGAACAAAAAAAAAATTCATGAAAATGCCAAAAACGACAAAGAAAAAACTAAATAAAAACAAGACAAAAAAGATAAATAAAATTCAAAATTAGAAGAATAAAACCAGATACTTAACAACCATAAAGCGAGTTATTTACACATACCTGCGACTTCCACAAAATCCAAAGCTTCAAACTGTCATCGACGGAGGATATTGCAGATATTGGTGAATAACTCGCCTTATGGTTGATAGGTATTTGATTTTAATTTTTCTAATTTTGGCTTTTACTGACTTTTATTCATCTTTTAATTTTGGTTTTTATTGGTTTTTTTTTTTTACATCGACTTTCTGTGTTTGCTTTTGACTTTGTCTTTTTTGACATTTTTCTTAAATTCTTTTTTTGTTAGTGCTGAAGAAGAGAGACGACTGTGCTCTCGAAATATTCACTTTCTGCGTTTTTTTTCCGTATTCTCGTTTGGCCTTAAAAAAACAAGTTTTTGATCATTTCTTCCTTATATTATAGCAGGCCAATGTGGTTATCTACATAGGTTTCACTCCTATTACCAAAGAGCACGGAAAACTTATGAGAACAGAAACAGGCACTAGGGCCAAAAATAAATTATCAGCGCCATCTAGCGGTCAGCCATTTTGGTATCCGTTTTTTTTAGACTGCTCCTAATTGTAATATGCTTGTCTTTCCAGGTACTTTACAATATATCATACGGAATGTTTAAAGACAGTTGAATTATATCACCAGCAGGCTTACCAGTTTAACTTACAGCTTAACTTACCAGTTTAACTTACCAGTTACAGTTTAATTTACCTTACCAGTTACCAGTTACAGTTTAACTTACCAGTTTAATTCACAGCAGGCTTACCAGTCTTAGTCTTATTTTGTTTGGTAGCAGCGTTAATTTATTTTTGGCAAGATTCGCTAAGTTTTATGGGTGGTATTATGCTGATGTGGCTAGTACTAACATAAATTCGTATTTTTGTCCATGCCATAATGATTTAACCGTATAATGCAAAAGCATGAGGAAACTGGTGCTAGTATCAAATGAAAAATAACCAACGCCATCCGGTGTTTGGCCATTTTGACTGCCCTTTTTAGCCTACCATAAACACATACTACCATAAACATAGCAAACTTGTATTTTCGGGTATATTATAATCAGTGGTGGTCTTAGGAGAGGAACAGAGGAACTTGCCTCGGGTGTAAAAATCTTAGGGGCTCAAAATTTCAAACAAATAATTTAACAGTTATAATCATTTTGTGATTTTTGAAATTTTGTTAATAAAGGAGAGAGCACAGTTAATAAATGAAAATAATTAATGCATTATTGACTAATTAATAAAATAAAAATGAATTAAAAAATAATTAAATAGTAATAATGAAATTAAAATAATTAAATAATTTAAATAATGAATTAAATAATAATTGAAAAATAAGTTATTTATTAATTAATAAATTGGAAATATTTTAGTCTAGATCCGCGCGCAAGAGAGACCAGAACCGGCACAGACTATAATAAAAGAAAAGAAAAAAGGAAAATAAAGTTATGTCACCAGTTGGCATACCAATTTGAACTGAAGTTTTATTTTGTTTGGCAACGTTTGTTTGGCAGCAACGTCAATTTTATTGGCAAAATTACGCGGTTTTATGCGTAGTATTTTACTAACGTGGTTAGTACTTACATAATTGCCCATTTTAAGGAAATCATCCATATCCTTATCCATGCCATGATGATCCAAGGCCATAAACAATGTATTGACAACAATGCAAAGCGTAATGAACAACTCAACAAACGGATCAAAAACAATAAGCGCAATTACACTCTGGAACTTCAACCATGGCTCACAACAGTCCCATACGCAGAATATATCGATGGCTCTTAAAAAGAGTGCATATATCTTTTCATTGAAAGTTGGCTCGTCTTCATCATCTGTAAAATAAATATAAAAAATATAATAGGAAAGATAAACTAAGGTGCTCCGTAACGCCTAATCCAGGCTAGAAATCACAATTTTGAATGGGAATACAGCTACATCTGATTGACTGCCAAACAATTCGTGTTAACTTGGTTGTGGCATTGGTTATGGCCAACAGCTATGACTATATTCTGGCTTGAATATAAGAAGTATGTTTTAACAGAGACATTGATTAGTAACGAAGACAGGGTTTCTGCCGTAGAGTTGTAAATTGTTTGCTCGTGAGGCAACACCCCTTTTTCATTATTGGATTAAATTCTCGGCTATGTTCTTGGCTCAAACTCTGCTCTGCGAAAATCGGCTATATCTCAGATTCTGATTTATAAGAAACTTCATTTTAAGATGTACTTCCAGCCAAATTATGAACGACAAAAATTCCTATACAGGGGCCGGAATAGATAAACAGTGACTTCTTATGTTCTCAATATTGATCATGAATCTTGCTAAAGAATAAACAAAAAGCATACAGTTTTTATTCTGACTAAAATTGAAATTTAAACTTAAATAGTGGGATCTTAGAGGGAGGGGTTGATACCCACTTAAAAATTTAGGAAAATATTTTTTTGTACAATCATTAGGTCTACACAATGTGTTTTTCAGAGAACCACAGCAAAATTGCTGACTGTACGTGACGATACTTAATACATGAGTCTAATATATGAGCCACTTAAATACATATTTCATAATGTTTATACTTTATAATCAATTATCATGCAAAAGCTTGTAAGGTATCCTTAATTTTAAAATCTTCTCCGTTTTTTGTCTCCGAATGACAAAAGGAAGTTCGAGTGATAAGCATGGACTCATCGCCATCTCTTATTTTCAAAATAGATGACGCTCTAAGCGTCGTATCATTTTTGCAGAAAAGTGCAAGCAGAATGCACCTGCTCGTTTATTTCGCTTTTATTGCATTTATTGCGTTTATTTAACGCAAACAAGAAAATTGGCTCTGTAATCAAATCTGTTGATTTTCATGTTGTGCCCGCGACTTTCCAAGCATTTTCGTGGTTTATTTTTGCTGAATAAACACTCGCGAGAATTAAGCTTTTCTGCGGATCGCAGCATGTGGGAACTTAGCATAAAGCAAACAAAATTAATTATATCCATGTTCTCATAGCAATATTATATCCGGCCTCCTCGCCTAATCTTTCAGCCAAAGTTTGGCTTTTATTCTCACTGATTCAAGAATAAATGCTTCATTCAGAAGCATTGGGCTTAAACAATGGATTCACAGCCAATTGTTCTGAAAGAATATTAGTAAATTAAATAATTGCAATTACTAACTGCCTACGCATGTTGCTCTTTAAAAGTTTTAAGAAAAGCGCACAGAAAATTTTTTGATTTTTCCCGTTTTAGCTTTCCTTTTTACCTTCATTTGAGAAAAATAATTTTTTTTATTAACTTATTCATTTCTTACCAAGGATGAGCTTCTTCAATCCTCAATAATAGGATCCAAAAAAGAACATTAGTTCTTTGACTAATTTTTGCACTTACCTCTGTGTAAGGGCTAATTTAATTTCATTCTTTAATTCTAATAATATTTAATTATTAATTAATAAGTAATTTTTAAATAATGATTTAGTAATTTAATTTAATTCTATTGAATTTCAAATTCCTTTAGAATTTATAACTCTGTGTAAGGGTTGTTTGAAACTCTCCCTTCTGAAAGGGGAGCCTTCACTTAATTTTAAGTAGTTTCTATTAACTTCATACGAATTCGTCAAGAATCGTACAAATAATCGTACATATACGCGTTTTCAAGTAGTGAATTTTTGAGCTTGTTTTATATGAAAAATTAAAATTGAATGTTATAATTAGCAAACAACCAAGTCTGGCTTTAATATTTACGATGCTCTTGAAACTTTTCAAATAGTGATTTTGTATTAATGCATCCAGATTGTAGTCATGTTTCTAAAAGGTGTCACATGGTGAGAAGATATAAGTTGTAAGAGGTTCACTTCATAGGTGCTACGAGGTTATTACGGCTGGGTTTCTCTCAGCAGTAACTAGAGAATAAGGAACTTTGGGCACAGAGAAGACTCACAACCATTTTTCTACCCTGGAACGGCACTTATCTTGGGTGCCCAGACCAAACTCTTTTCATAAATAGAGTAGAGCCTTTGAAAATCATTGTTGCCAGTCGAAATTTTGCTTTGCAACTACAACCAGAGTCCAATGCCTATTATTAGTTGAAAACAATTTCTGCCTAATCATGATTATCAGAACGGAAACGCACGAAATAAGATAAATTACACACTATAAGAATCACTGTGTACTTATTTTAGAAGAGCAGTAAAAATAGTAAAAAACAACAAATTATAAGAGGATTATAAGAAGATAACACGTAGTAATTAGATTTTGGGTGCCCGGGCCGGTGTCCCCCCTCCTCTGAGTGTGCGCATGCCTATGTCTTATATACATAAACAACCATTTTTTTTCCTGCGTAGCTTAGAGTACCTAGAGCAGTGAATTTGAAATCTGATTCTTTGAAGTGGTTGAATGGACACATATTAAACCCATATATCTTAGAATATTATGAGGCTGAATTAAAATTCTTACGGAAAATTTATGAAAAAGAAACGTAGGTGAAAAAATAAGCTAAAGACATTTCCGACCAAATAGCTTAAGAAGGTGTACTTTTTCTGTTAAGATATTTTTATCCTTAGGCATCAACACACTGCTCGTATTTAATTTTTTTTGACGAAAAGTGTAGACAGATTTAACTAACTGGTTCCGCTTATTTATTTTCACGATTCAACGTGGCAACAGTGACGAAAATATGATTCTACCCTAAAAACTAAAACAATTTTGAAGCAACCAAAATAAAATTTTAGAGAACCACAGTTTTCAGGTATGAATGGACCTAAGGTAGGATATTTGTTTATTTTTTTGCTATGGTGCTTAGGGTTATAGCTGCGTTCCAAAAATTCTTTTATATCTCTCTGGTAATAAAATATGTGTTTTTCTATTTTACGTTAGAAGATGTGTTTATTTTCTTGATGAAACTGAAGAAATAATGGAAACCTTATCTACTTTAATTAGCTGAATACAACCTTTGACAAAAGATTGTTTCCATTTGAAATTTATTTTGGCAATAACTGAAAACTGGTGATATATAAGATAAATTGAGAGCACTTTCTTCGGATTTCTATTAAAGTGAACCGGAGCAGCAACGCGTGAAATTGGATGATTAATAGAACTGAACCCCCTAGAAAGCCTGACAACAATCTATATCTAGTGGAAAAATTATCGGATATTTTACACTTTGGGGGTTACGTATAATGTATTATATAGTTTCTTAGAAAACTTCTAGTACCAAGGACACCAAAATAAAAACATTTCTGTCCCCTTGACTCATCTAAGGTCCATTCATATCTAAAAACCACAATTTTTTAAGATTTTTCTTTTGATTGTTTCCAAATTATGAATTTTTAGGGCAGTAGCGTATCTTATTTTTTAGGCAAAAACTCAAAATTTCGAGATTTTGAATATGGCAAGGGTCTAAAGGTCTTTCTCTGGTTGCCCCTAGGCATAGATAACTTCGAAGACCACACTGCCTTTCCATGACGAAAGTAAAACAGTTCAAAATAGGGATGAAACCTTTTTATTGACAGTGAACAGATATAAAATTTAACTGGATATATATGTGTTCGAAATATCCAGCTAAATTTTATATCTGTTCACTCTCAATAAAAAGGTTTCATCCCTATTTTGAACTGTTTTACTACCCCTAGGCAGATAAAATTAAACCACTATCTCCTTCTTTTTTTGTTTCTGAAGATAATATGAAGACAAGATATAAGAAGATAAAACGTAGTATTAATTAGATTTTAGGTGCCCGGGTCGGTATCCCCCCTCCTCTCAGAGTGTATATGTACCTCTATGGGAATAAAACATGTGTTTTTATATTTTACGTTAGAAGATGCGTTTATTTTCCTTGATGAAACTGAAGAAGTAAGAGATGTCTAATCTACTTTAATTAGCTGAATGTAACCTTTAACAAAATATTACTTCCATTTGAAATTTTGTCTGGCTATAACACGGAACTGTTGATATATAAAATAAATTGAAAACACTTTCTTTGGATTTCTATTAAAGTGTACCGCAGCAGCAACGCACAAAATTGGATGATTAATAGAACTGAACCCTCCCCCCCCCTCGAAAGCCTGACAACAATCTATGTCTAGTGGAAAAATTATCAGATATTTTATACATTGGGGGCTACGCATAATGTATAATATAGTTTCTTAGAAAACGTATAGTATCAAGGACACCAAAATAAAACATTTCTGTCCTCTTGACTCATTTAAGGTCTATTCTTATTTAAAAATCAAATTTTTTTAGATTTTTCTTTTGACTGTTTCAAAATTATGAAGTTTTCAGGGCAATAGCCTATCTTATTTTATAGGCAAAAACTCAAAATTTTTAGATTTTGAATGTGGTAAGGGTCCAACGGTCTTCTCTGGTTGTCCCTAGGCAGATAAAGTTTAACCCCTATCTCCTTCTTTCTTTTTTGTTTTTGGACTTCTATATTCCTACGCCTCTTTACTATAACACTGTGAGATAACCAGTATATTAAGTATATTTATATTTATTATAATTAGTATATTATATATTATATATTATATTATATATTATAATTAGTATATTTATATTAAGGCATTGGTAAGATATTCGGTAGTGCGCTAACTCGGTCTTGCTGATCTGTCCCCTATCGGCGACCGAGGCCGTGTAAAAGACAGTTGACTATATTTAATTAATTTTAAAGCAACTACCCTCTCAATTCTAAATGTAAGTTAATCCCTCTTCCCCTACAGGGGATATTAAGTGATAGCATAGTTATCATATACAAATATTCAATGTAAAAAAGAAATGTGAGTGACAAATCAGCAAAAGGAAGCTAAGAGCGTGTAGCGCAGACCATCTTAACAAGGTAAAATAAGGTCTTTTGAAGTTGTATTTGTCTTTGGAAATCAGCATATAGTTAATGTTTGAATCTTAACGGACAAAAAAGCATTATCGAATTTAAGCAATTAGTTTCTCAAATTTATTTTCAAGGTGCAACATGGCAACACTAACAAAAATGAGTTAGCACAACTTAAAGAAGAACATGAATAAGGTAGCATAGCTAAGCAAATTGAGTAAAGGGTGTGTTCGAAGACCAGGAGGTTCAGAAATGGCAGTGTGAAGTCGCACCCTCGGCGTCCCTTGGAGTTTACCTATACAAATATTCAATGTAAAAAAGAAATGTGAGTGACAAATCAGCAAAAGAAAGCTAAGAGCGTGTAGCGCAGACCATCTTAACAAGGTCTAATAAGGTCTTTTGAAGTTGTATTTGTCTTTGGAAATCAGCATATAGTTAATGCTTGAATCTTAACGGATGAAAAAGCATTATCGAATTTAAGCAATTAGTTTCTCGAATTTATTTTCAAGGTGCAACATGGCAACACTAACAAAAATGAGTTAGCACAACTTAAAGAAGAACATGAATAAGGTAACATAGCTAAGCGAATTAAGTAAAGGGTGTGTTCGAAGACCAGGAGATTCAGAAATGGCAGTGTGAAGTCGCACCCTCGGCGTCCCTTGGGGTTTACCTATACAAATATTCAATGTAAAAAAGAAATGTGAGTGACAAATAAGCAAAAGAAAGCTAAGAGCGTGTAGCGCAGACCATCTTAACAAGGTCTAATAAGGTCTTTTGAAGTTGTATTTGTCTTTGGAAATCAGCATATAGTTAATGCTTGAATCTTAACGGATGAAAAAGCATTATCGAATTTAAGCAATTAGTTTCTCGAATTTATTTTCAAGGTGCAACATGGCAACACTAACAAAAATGAGTTAGCACAACTTAAAGAAGAACATGAATAAGGTAGCATAGCTAAGCGAATTAAGTAAAGGGTGTGTTCGAAGACCAGGAGATTCAGAAATGGCAGTGTGAAGTCGCACCCTCGGCGTCCCTTGGAGTTTACCGGCAATATAGGAATGCCTGGGGAAATGATCTTTATTTTAAAGAGTTTAAATAGTGATTAAAGTATGTGGTATATGTCAGGAAGGAGTAATTTATTACCACTTGAATAAAGGAGGAATTACTGAGGGAGAATTAAGCTCATAGATTGTTCTTACTCGTGCATCATGTGTGGAGATAAGGGTGAGGATATATTTCCCTTCATAGCTATATGTGAATTACAGGATTAAAAAACACAACTATTTCTTGTAGGTTGGGGTCAAGTGAGTGGTTGTTCTCTGTAACGGGATCAAAATATTATGAGACACTAAAAAAGATTGCGAAGTTACCTCAAATTGGGGAATGATTGAGATGGGAGGGAAGGAGAATCCATGGGGAGGGTTTTTTCAAGGGATATGTGTGTGTGACTGAAGTGTTTATTTTTCATTTTTGTAGCCATGGCCCATGTAGGTTTAAAGCAGTTATTAACTATTTATCATGGGTACAACATTTTGTGTAATTATGTGGGCTAGTGTTTTGGTATTATGTGCCTTATTATGTTTGTTTCTGTTTTGCAATTGCTAGGCTTTTTTCCTGGTTATTTTTACGGTTTTTTTCATGGTTGTTTTGATTTATTTTTTTGTCATGACTCAAAGCTTTTTTGTTGCAATAAACATCCATATATCTATCTATGTATCTATCATGGTTTCTTGCCTTATCCATATAGTTTTTTGAGTTGTGCCTATCTCCCCTCCCTGAAATGTGGGGTAAGTACTAAAACGTCTTACCTTTAAAAAACTGAAGATTTAAAAATAAATAAAAATTTCCATCACTAGGAAGAGAACCTGACGCCGTTTTCACAACAACAACAAAGCAACAAAAAAAACTTTTTCCTAACATCCCCCCCCAAAAAAGTTTTTTATGCTTACAACTGCAAAATAGTTTATAACGGTTTTGCATACTTTCGTTCTCCAGCATAAGCTAAATTTATCTCCATAAGCCAGACAACGGACCATTAGTCAGGTGTCTAGGAAAATACAACACCTGACAGTGATTGTGGCTTCTATACTTTCAGACTACAAATCAGTCAATACAATAAACACTTGATATTTGAAGTGTATAGCATTTAAAGTAACAAGGACATTAAAACACGAACATTTTAACCGCCTGGACCTATGTAAGGCTATTAATTGAAAACTACAAATTTATAAGGTTATTTTTTTATTTGTTTCAAAATTATGAATTTTTAATGCAGTCCATTCTTGTCAGTGCTGTCAGGTTGAACCATAAAAACAAACAAAGAATAAAAAACCAAAGAGAGGAAAAATAAAATGGGGTCTTATAAAGCCAATGCAAATACTGGACAAAACAAAAAGTAGAGAAAGTTAAAAGAAAACATATTCACATTTCCTGAACGAAAACTTGACCGAGTTAAAACAGACAATGCGGAAAGCAAACAGAAAAAAACACATAAAACCCAAAATTGGAAAAAATCTAAAAACCAAACAACGCAGAGAACCATAAAAATAATAAACAGATAAAATAGTAAATTATTAGAATTAGAAAGATTAAAAAGCCCAATAGCAGAATTACTTATTTAAATTTTATAAAACTTTTAGTCCGCAAAAAATTCAACGTTAACAGTCTACTGGTTTTGAAAGAAAACTATATCAAGGGATTATATTCTTAGTTTGGGGCCATTTATGTTTAGTCTTTTTGCTATTTTTTTCACCCAAGTTCCTTTTTTTTAATTTGGCACCCGCTGCTACCCAAATACCAAACTGCGTATGGAGTTTTTTTCACTAAAAATTGAATTCCACATATTTGCTAATTTTTAAGATACATACAGATGTATCAGTTCACATTTAACTAATTCGAAGATTTTCATTTTCATTTAAAATTTTAATTTCAATTTAAAGCAAAGAACACCCACTGCTTGACTCACCATAAATAGGTATGCAGTTATTCCATACATGATAGAACAAAACGTAGGGTCCATATTACCATATATATATATATATATATATATATATATATATATATATATATGTATATATATATATATATATATATATATATATATATATATATATATATATATATATATATATATATATATATATATATATATATATATATATATATATATATATATATACTAGCTGATGGGGTGGCGCTTCGCGCCACCCCAACTCCTAGTTGGTGGGGCGCTTCGTGCCCCCCAAGCCCTCCCGCGCGCGTAAGTCGTTACGCGCCATATTAGTTACTCGCCATTGTAGTTGTGTCCCTGTGTCCCACCTGTGATATATATATATATATATATATATATATATATATATATATATATATATATATATATATATATATATATATATATATATATATATATATATATATATATATATATATATATATATATATATATATATATATATATATATATATATATATATATATATATATGTTGCATATAAATAGATTGTCAGGTTTACTGACTCTTGAACATGCAACATATAATTGTCCATGGGAAAAACAATCCGTATTCAGATCTATACCTCATTATTCTAATGATGTGTCCCTGTGTCCCGGTCGTCATTTATATTCCCTGTGTCCCGGTCGTCATTTGTGTCCCGGTGTCCCAGTTTGTAATTTCTCTTTGAGTGTCCCGGTCGTCATTTATATTCCCTGTGTCCCGGTGTCCTGGTCGTCATTTGTGTCCCGGTCTGTAGTTTCTACTCGAACAATCTCTGTGTCCCAGTCGTCATTTATATATCCCGCCTGTGCCCCCGACGTCCCCGTTGTAGTTGTGTCCCTGTGTCCCGGTCGTCATTTATATTCCCTGTGTCCTGGTCGTGATTTGTGTCCGGGTGTCCCAGTCTGTAATTTCTCTTTGAGGTTCCCGGTCGTCATTTATATTCCCTGTGTCCCGGTCGTCATTTGTGTCCCGGTTTCCCGGTATGTAATTTCATCAGTTGACAAACATGACGTCAGTCGACAAACAACTTCATGACGCATGCAGCTCAATCCTTAAAATGACGTCAGTCGATAAACATGACGTCAGTCGACACACAAACATGACGTCACTCGACACACACACACACAGACAACTTATTTTTATATATATAGATATATATATATATATATATATATATATATATATATATATATATATATATATATATATATATATATATATATATATATATATATATATAATATATATATCCATATATTTTAACTTGGTACAGTTAATTTTTCCATCCCATTTATGTAGCTTTTATACAATCTCCTAAACTATTTAAAAATTAGTTTTTGCTGCCTTTTTTTGTAAATCATTTTAATAAAATAAATTATAACTCTTTACAACTTTATAATAAATTTATTACAATATCAGTCCCTAAAAACAAAATTATACGGTAATATAACTGGTAATAAAAAAGGCCACTGAAGAATTCAAATTGGATAATAAGAATCTAACCACTTACCATCAATAACATCTACTGCTTGGAAATGTTTTCCGGCCGCTTGATCAATGATGTCATTAAGTACCATCACATCTAAAAGGGGGATTAATGATTATAGCTCCAGGCGATTTAATCTCAATCTGAACGGATTGAAAACTGGGTACTTTCAAAAGAGTAAACACATTATTCAAAAGCGACAGTTTTTACGGGATAGTTTTCAAAGAGAGAAGGATTCGACCAGCTCTGATTGGTGAAAAGTGAAGAGGATAGAAAATGATGTGTAGCTGAACATAGAGAAACGGCTCAGACATAGAAAATAGGCTCAATCACAGAGAACTAGAGAGCTTACTTGTAAAATTGTTTTGAGGGATTACTTGAAATTCCAATTACTTTGAAGGCACTCGAAACACAAATTTCACAACAGATGGTTTAGCTAAATGTTTATTCAAAACTTAATATATATATATATATATATATATATATCATGAAAAGAGAAATCACCAATGCAACAGCACAAACACAAAAAAAAGAAAAAAAAAAAAAAAAAAAGAAAAAAAAGAGAGACAGAAGGAGAAAAGGAAGACTGTTTTCCTAAATTAGTGATTAATATAGACCAGCACTTGAATGAGGCCTTAACCCTACTCATCCATACAATCACATAGGTCAAACAGCATAGCCATACACAATCAACCATAAAGAATAATCCATGGACAGGTAGTCATGTCGTCAATAAGTATAAGTCGTCATTTACCAAACAATAGAAAAAATAATAAAGACAAGTAATTCAGAGGCAACAACCCAACACAAGGGCTCATCAGGAGAATACACTGGCCTATATAGGGTTTCGCCACTTTAAATTCTCTACCCAGCCAGGTGTTGTGGCTACCACAGAATATCCATGGCATCCCCGTGTCAGGTATCACCCCCAAAATACATGCCTATGAAAGAAAAAAAAACAGCAAATGTAAAACAACCAAGTAACACCAAAACAAGCTTATCCTGTTAATATATCCCTCTTTTTAGCAACAATAGGTAAACTAAATATAATAAATTTTTACCAAATCACAAATATTAACACATTGCAAAAAACCTGAATGAACTAAACAATTATAGAATTCATCTTTACCATGTGGCTAATTTAAAAAAAAAATCCGCTCAATTAGAAACACAATGCAAAATAAATGGCGCTGCAACAACACTTCTCGAACCTCCGAAATTAGTTGAAAATTTCTTTAAGTATTTCTAGATAATTCTTTTGATATTTATTTAAAAGTTCGTTATAATGAAGACTAAATTTTTTAAATTGCCAAGTTAAATTATAGATTCTCTGTGTTCAACCCAGCAAAACTTTAAAGCGTTTTCATCATACGGGTTTCAAGCGTTTTGGACAAGGGTTCCTCAAAATTGTAAGGCATCGGAACCAAAATAGCAAGGTTGAATATGGGCTCTGGGAAAACAATCACCCGTATTGAACAAGGAACTCAAAACGATAATCTACACAACCTGTGTTGAACACCGTGCTGGATGTGAGTGGCCTGATAACAAGCCTCAAACGAAAGGAAAACCCCAATTCTTAGAACCCAATCTTTATATCTAATCAAAAAATAAGGTAGAAAAACAAGAGCTAAGAGCTCATATGGCACTTGTAACGAGGTCGGAAGAGCAAAGAGCTTATATGGTATGAGCTCTGGCAAAATTCTAAGAATCAATAGATTGCTTTAAAAGGAAAATCAGAGGCTTAAAGCCGGTCAAGATTTAAAATAAGAGCTCTGAATCACGAGGTCCTTCCAAATATTAAAATTCATTAATATCCGATCACCCACTCGTAAGTCTCCCTTCAGCCCCCAGATGGTCGAATCAGGGAAACCGACTTTATCAAGTCAATTTCTGAAGCTCCCTGACACGCCTACCAATTTTCATCGTCCTAGCACGTCCAGAAGCATCAAACTCACAAAAGCACTGAACCCCACTCCCTAACTCCCCATAGAGAGCGGATCCAGTCCGGTTACGTCAATCACGTATCTACGACATTCATAAGCGTTTTCCAAGATTTCCGGTTTCCCCCTCCAACTCCCAAATTAACAACCCCCAGCTCCCCTAAAGATAACGGATCCTTCCCAATTGTGTCAATCCCGTATCTATATTTTGTGCTTATTCTTCCCATCAAGTTTCATCCCAATCTCTCCACTCTAAGCGTTTTCCGAGATTTCCGGCTCGCAATATTTCTGGTTTCCCTCTCCAGCTCCCCCCAACGTGACCAGATCTGGTTGGGATTTAGAATGGGAGTTCTAAAGCATAAGATCCTTCTAAAGATCAAATTTCATTAAAATCTAACCACCCGTTCGTAAGTTACAAAACCTCATTTTTTATAATTTTTCCGAATTACTCCCCCCCAACTCCACCAAATAGAGCGGATACGGTCTGGTTATCTCCGTCACATATCTTGGACTCGTGCTTATTCTTCCAACCAAGTTCCAACCAATCTCCGCTTTTAGCGTTTCCAAGATTTCCAGCCCCCCCCCCCAATGACACTAGATCCGGTCGAGATTTAAAATAAGAGATCTAAGTTACGACATCCTTCTAAATATGAAATTTCATTAAGATCCTATCACTCCTTCGTAAGTTAAAAATACCTCATTTTTTCTAATTTTTAAAAAAATAACCTTCCCCCTAGCCAGCTCCCCCAAAGAGAGCAGATCCGTTCCGGTTATGTCAATCACATATCTAGGATTTGTGCTTATTTTTTCCACCAAGTTTCATCCCGATCCCTCCACTCTAAGTGTTTTCTGAGATTTTATGCCCCCCCCCAATTCCCCGCAGTGCCACCGGATCCAGTCGGGATTTAAAATAAGAGCTCTTAGACACGATATCCTTCCATACCTCAAATTTCATTAAGATCCGATCACTCCTTCGTAAGTTAAAAATACCTCATTTTTACTAATTTTTCAGGATCAACCCTCCCCCCAATTACCCCAAAGAGAGTGGATCCTTTCTGGTTATGTTAATCACGTATCAAGGACTTGTCATTATATTTCCCACCAAGTTTCATCCCGATCTTTCCACTCTAAGCGTTTTCCAAGATAATAGGTTCCCCCCCCCCCCAACTCCCCGCAATATCACCAGATCTGGTCGGAATTTAAAGTAAGAGCTTTGAGACACGATATCCATCGAAAAATCAAATTTCTTTAAGATGGGATCACCCGTACGTAAGTTAAAAATATCTCGTTATTTCCAATTTTTCAGATTTAACCGTCCCCCCACTCCCCCATCCCCCAGATGTTTGAATCAGGGAAACGACAATTTCTAATTTAATCTGGTCTGGTTCCTGATACACCTGCCAAATTTCATTGTCCTAGCTTACCTGGAAGTGCCTAAAGTAGCAAAACCGGGACAGACAGACATACACACAGACAGACAGACCGACAGACTGACAGAATTTGTGATCACTATATGTCACTTGGTAGATACCAAGTGCCATAAAAAAACCAAATCCTCATGTCTTCTTGGATTCCGTCAGCTTTGTTGGTCTTATGCAAAGTTTGATGGTCACATCAACGTATTGTAAATTCTTTTCCCGACACCATGATTTATATAGAATGAATACTGCAGTGAATCTGAAAACTGATGAAGATGAATGAACTTATGAAGATGGAGATGAGATGAAGATGGAACTGATGAAGATGGGCATGAAATGATGAAAATGAAGATGAATGAACTGATGGAGATGAACTGAAAACTGATGAAGATGAAAACTGATGAAGAGAAGTTGATTGCACTGTTAAAACTAGGAAAAACAAATGTACATTATTGTGTTACAAACGAGAAATTGTTAAATATATTTTATGAAGGCCACATCTGAATAGGCCAAGGAGGAAGCACACGTTTGCTTAACAAGTTGCAAAATAGATACAAAAATATAAACATATAAAAATTCCATTTAAATAATTGCGTTAATAATAGCAATTATTAACGTAATTATCACACCGGTTTCACCAGGACAACTTACATATTTTATCCCTTTGCAAAGCTTATAAAGTTGTGCTTAGCTCACTAAATACATTCGTTTTTATTGCCAATTATTGCATTTTTACTAAAATTGTAAACTGAGTAATTTATTACGGTAGTTACACTCCTCAAGCAAGTTGTAAAAGCAGCATCAAAGACTAAGCTCTTATGAAAACTTGACTGATTTGTTTATAATATATGGTGTATATTTCACTTTGACAAGAACTATCTGTGGGATCAGTTTTTATTTCTTTGTAGGTGTTGTATCCATTAAAAGGGTATTTACTTTATAATAATAATCTGCGAACCCATAATAACAACTGTTTTATTTCATCCAAATACATCCATTACATCCGAATAGGCCAAGGAGGAAGAACACGTTTGCTTAACAAGTTACAAAAGAGATACAAATTTCTCCATTAGTGCATAAATGTTACCATTAATGCATGGTGGAAGTCGACATTCTTCGGCGAAGTTCAGAAATAAGGGGACTTAACAATTATTTCGGACATACACCAAGTGACTATGTTTTCGTTGACATTCACTGGTGAATGTTGACATTCAACAGATTTCGGACATTCACAGTAAGATACATATCACAGTAATGTATCATTGTTGTCAAACACGATTTGCAGAGAGTTCAGAAAAATACTTAAATAAGAGTACGAACCAATTTTTCAAGCTTGATTCGAAAAAGCAAACTGAGCATCAGACAACTCTCTAGCGCTGCCTAGAATAAAGACCCATAAGCCTTCGATGCATCAAACAGTTCGTGGTAACGAACTGTAGTAAGGAGCGACCCGGCTCAATAGTAAACGAAACTCTAAAAAACGGAATTTTGATGCTAAAAGATACATCAAAAGAATCGGATTTTCATGCTGATTTTAAATATATAAGTTTCATCAAATTTAGTCTTTGTCATCAAAAGTTACGAGCCTGAGAAAATTTGCCTTATTTTGGAAAATTGGGGGAAACACCCCCTAAAAGTCATATAATCTTAAAGAAAATCACAATATCAGATTCAGCATATCAGAGGACTATATTGTAGAAGTTTCAAGCTCCTATCTACAAAAATGTGGAATTTCGTATTTTTTGCCAGGAGACATATTACGGGTGCGTGTTTATTTCTTTTTTTTTTTTTCCAGGGGTCATCGTATTGACCAATTCGTCCTAGAATGTCGCAAGAGGGCTCATTCTAACGGAAATGAAAAGTTCTAGTGCCCTTGTTAAGTGACCAAAAAAATTGGAGGGCACCTAGGCCCCCTGCCATGCTATGTGGGAGGATCTTTCCTTGGAGGAATATGTCATGGGGGAAGTGAAATTCAATGAAAAGGGCGCAGGATTTTATAGCATTACTATGAAAAAAACAATGAAAAAAGAAAAAAAACATGAAAAAGTTTTTTTTTTCAATTGAAAGTAAGGAGTAGCATTAAAACTTAAAACGAAAAGAGATTATTACGCATATGAGGGGTTCTTCTCCTCCTAAATACCTCGCTCTTTATGCTAAAGTATGTTTAGTAATTTCAACTATTTATTCTACGGCCTTTCTGATTCAGGGGTCATTCTTAAAGAATTGGGACAAAACTTAAGCTGTAGTGTTAAGAGCGAGGTTTTAACGAGAGGACAGACCCTCTGATATACATAATAAAAATATAAAAATATAGAAGTTTGTTATGTAAGTTGATTCTTAAGTTACATATATTTTTTACTAGTAAAAATGTTCGTTAAAAATTTAAAGTTCTAGTTGCTTTTTTAAGTAACCGAAAAATTGGAGGGCAACTAGGCCTCCTTCCCCATCCCTTATTTCTCAAAATCGTCTGATCAAAACTAAGAGAAAGCCATTCAGCTAAAAAAAGAATTAATATGAAAATTTCATTTTAATATTTATGCATTAATTCAAAAACGTTCAGAAATTAAATAAAAAGAACTAGTTTTTTTTTAATGAAAGTAAGGAGCAACATTAAAACTTAAAACGAACAGAAATTACTCCGTGTATAAAAGGGGCTGTTCCCTTCTCAACGCCCTGCTCTTTACGCTAAAGTTTTTTACTGTTTAAAAAAGTAGAATTGAGAGAAAGAGTCAAACTTTAGCGTAAAGAGCAGGGCGTTGAGAAGGGAACAGCCCCTTTCATACAAGGAGTAATTTCTGTTCGTTTTAAGTTTTAATGTCGCTCCTTACTTTCAGTTAAAAAAAACTAGTTTTTTTATTATTTAATGACCCGTAAAAACGGCGTTTTATTATCAGCTAAGATGGAATCCAGCTACTTGAGCAAGATTTGACTACTGTCAAAGCCTAGATTTGTAATTAGTCTTCTTTTAATCTATACTTTTTTTTTCGTTTTTGTTTTTTCTTATGTATTTTATAGATTGGTGCATTTTTATCAGGTATACGGGGAATCCGGCTACTGAAGCACAAGTGAAATGTGTCAAAGTATAGTTTTATAATACTTCTTTATTTCATCTATTTGTATATTTTCTTGTATTTAAATTTAATTATTGTTTCTGTTTTTTTAATATTTCTCACATTTTTGCATATTTTTTGTAATAGTGTATTTTCTTGTCATCAGCTTTAGTTGGGATTCTGCTAATGAAGCAAACTAGATTCCTGTTGGAGCCAGGCTTTATAATATTTCTTTGTTTTATATATTTAAAAAGTATCTTTTACTTATAGACATTTTAATAATCAGTTTTTAAGCATACTTATATTTTCTTCTTTTTCTAAATTAGTGTATTTTTCTGTCATCAGGTAGACGTGGAGTCTAGCTACTGAAGCGAAACTCGACTCCTGTCAGGGCCTATCTCTACAACAGTAGACAAGATAGAAACACTATTTGTTGTTTCTTCTTTAATGTAAATTTATTTCTTGTAACAAAATACTTTTTTTTTAGCTCCATAGCTGATATTTTTACTCCTACTCCAAGTTCAAACAGAAAATACTTAAAGGCTAAACCTGCCACGGACGCCTCAAGTAGGAGGTAAGAGAGGAATGTATGAGGATGAATTAACAAATTATACAAATAGGAAAATCAAAAAAATATTTGCAATTAAATATTGCTAAAAAACGCTCCTAATAGTACTTGTTCCTCCACTACCCAGGGAAATTCCTTATTGTTACATGTCCATCATATATATTCTTATATATTAAACGAACTTTTAAATAAATATCAAAAGAATTATCTAGAAATACTTAAAGAAATTTTTAACTAATTTCGGAGGTTCGAGAAATGTTGTCACAGCGCCATTTATTTTGAATTGTGTTTCTAATTGAGCGGATTTTTTTTTAAAAATTAGCCACATGGTAAAGATGAATTCTATAATTGTTTAGTTCATTCAGGTTTTTTGCAATGTGTTAATATTTGTGATTTGGTAAAATTTATAATATTTAGTTTACCTATTGTTGCTAAAGGGAGGGATATATTAACAGGATAAGCTTGTTTTGGTTTTACTTGGTTGTTTTACATTTGCTGTTTTTTTTTTCATAGGCATGTATTTTGGGGGTGATACCTGACGCGGGGATGCCATGGGTATTCTGTGGTAGCCACAACACTGTGCTGGGTAGAGAATTTAGAGTGGCGAAACCCTATATAGGCCAGTGTATTCTCCTGATGAGCCCTTATGTTGGGTGTTGCCTCTGAATTATTTGTCTATATTATTTTTTCTATTGTTCGGTAAATGACGACTTATACTTATTGACGACATGACTGCCTGTCCATGGATTATTCTTTATGGTTGATTGTGTGTGGCTATGCTGTTTGACCTATGTGATTGTATGGATGAGTAGGGTTAAGGCCTCATTCAAGTGCTGGTCTATATTAATCACTAATTTAGGAAAACAGTCTTCCTTTTCTCCTTCCGTCTCTCTTTTTTTTTTTTTTTTTTTTTTTTTTTTTTTTTTTTTTTTTTTTTTTTTTTTTGTGTGTGTTTGTGCTGTAGCATTGGTGATTTCTCTTTTCATGTTATAATTGATTTCGTTTTTAAGAATTTATATGAGTAAGCAAAAAATGAATTGATATTTGCATAATTGATGTTTACGTGATGTTGCTCAAGAGTTATGGGGAAAAAGAATCTCAAATAGATTTGGATTTTTTTGTAGTTTCATGCATGGTTGCCACCCCTAGTGATTTATCACTATTTCTCGTGATGTTTTTTATTGCCTAAGCCCAAACCGCTAAATCAAACATCACTAAAATCCAGTGATTTTTTCATCGAGTGGCTACCCTGGTTTCATGTGAGATATTCCGAGGCTGGATTGGTTAAACGCTCAAAATAAGTAACGGTAAAAATGCGGCATTGGATTTTATAGTCCCAACTGACAGTGTTAATATCTGTTCCATGGTCATTCGTCCAGGAAGTGCAATGGAACTTGAGGGTTAGCCATCCTATGCTTTCACATACCGTTCCTGTTTACCTTCCTCAGATTTTTCCAGGTACTCAATTAGAGCTGGGTCACCTGTGGTTAAGCTTACAGAGACAAAACTGCTGATCTTGTTCCAAACCAAAAAAAAACAGCTACACCAAGAATCGAACCCTTGTCCTCAAAAACAAAGTGTTCCAAGTATAGCGCTCTAACCACTCGGCTAAGACGGCAAAAAACTCGGCATAAAATAAATAGTAATAAAAAGTACTAATAAAAATAGGAAAGTGAGCGTAATTATCAGAAAAACCGATTCTCACTAAATTGGGCCGTCAGTACCTGGGCCAGTGCTCTTTGGGATCTAAAATTGGGAGAGCAGTTTCCTGATTTGGTGACCCAAAAGCAACTAAAATCAGGATAAAAGCCTTTCGATAAAGGTTTGAGTGCATTGAGGTGCAGTTAAACTGGAAATTAGTACATAGCAATTTTCTGAATGTATTGAAGTAAGAATTTTATTACGATAATTAATACGGTACTTGTCTGTTATAGCTCCTATATTGTAGCGCCTATGTATGTAGGAGCTAAGTAAAACCGCTTTTCATTGAGTTTGCAATCTGTATTGAATAAAATTTATTCAGTTTATCTAGTTGCGATCTGCCTTTAATTAAAATATATAATTTGGGATATATATTTGCACATTAGGTGGTGTTGGGGAGAGGTTGTATAGGATTTGGATATTGTGAAGTTCAAAGAATCCTAACTTCATAGTATACAGAATAATTGTATTGTACCTAACACATCTTGCATGCAGACCCGCTATACTTTACCCCCAGCCATACCTAATGTTAAATATATAGCCCAAGTTTTTTTCTAAAGCGTTATATCTTCATCATATTTTGTGATATTTCACTACCATTAATCAGAGAAACAGATCAGAAACTCAATGAAAACTGATTCTACTTAGTTACTATATACACAAGTGCTATAACAGACAAGTTATAACATAGTTCACAAAAGGGGATAAACTACAAGATAGCCAGTTAAATTATGTTTCTAAACATAATATACTAAAAAAAACCTAAAAAGTATGGTTGTAATGAAAATGCTCTGTCCATATGGAGCAGAGCTGTTATATAATTTCGACACCTAAGAATTAAATTAAGGACCAATAAATTTAGTGACTTTTCTGACATGCAGATTTCAGGGAAACTTTCTTCTGCATTTCCCCTTGATTATCGCAAGCAAAGACAGGTCTACTCTGTAGTAGAAGTTTAAAATTTGGGTTTTTGGGATGGTTGGAGGTAGTACGTTTACGAATATTCAATTTTGAATTTTGTTCTATCTATTACGCTTTCGGAAGTAATGTTTTGTTTTTTGAAAATAATTTTCTCATTATTACCAATCAAATGTACTATCGTGTTACCTACAGTACTTCATAGACTTTCTTGAGCACCAAAATCAGCAATTGGCAACCCATTTGGTAATTGAAATTAACAATTTAGCAAATATATATTGCAGTTTAGCAAATTAGCAAATAGAAAATTAGCAATTGACATACAAATTGAAGTTACTTTAAATTTTTTGTGTACCAAAATTAGCAGTCGCTACCATGACTTTAGATCCATTGACGCTTCGAAGAACACACTTTACTTTTACCAAAATATCTCATTATCTTTAGCTGGCATATTTTTTGCCAAATTTTGTTGTTGTAGTTTTGACATAATTCTTTGTTTAAAAATGAAGCTATGGTATCCTACTGTTTTTTTTTATTTCTATCTATCTATTATAAGACATTCCCGCTATTTTTGATGCACAATATGTTCTTTGATTATTTATAAATTATTTTCATGCGAACAAGCATCTAGAATCCACACTATTCCCAAACAAAATATTGTTCCTACCCCCTCCCCTGTTTTAACATCCAGAAAAACGATCAATATGTAAATCTTCAAAATCAGGCTTTTGATGTTCTGTGAAATGATGAAAAACGTAGTTTATATCCATCACAAAAAACCTGGGCCTTATCCAGGGGGTAACTGGTTTAAGCCCCTCCCTTTAAAAAAAGAGACTTTTGTTCGAATCGCACAAAGGTAAAAACACTACATGTAAACGAATTTTTGTTGCGTTTTATAAAGGTTTTCTTAGGCCCCTCTCCCGAGGAAAAATATTCCTGCCTCCAAACGGCTTTGGGCTGAACCATATATTATTTAATCATTTTAGAACAATTTTGATGTCAAACCTAAATAATTCAAGTCTAAGAACTCTACCAGAGACGCTACTTTAAATTTATGTTTTTAAGTACTTAAGCCCAACTGTTTTTGGCAGAATTATATTCGAATTATCTTCGTTCAAATCTTATTTAGCATATATATATATATATATATATATATATATATATATATATATATATATATATATATATATATATATATATATATATATATATATATATATATATATATATATATATATATATATATATATATATATATATATATATATATATATATATATATATATATATATATATATATATATATATATATATATATATATATATATATATATATATATATATATATATATATATATATATATATATTATGGCCAAATTCAGCTAATTTAGCCTCTTTAATTTAAACTTTTCGTAATAACGCCCAAACATTTTTGGCAAAATGATATGTTATGCATTAAGCTCAAATTACCTTGCTTCGGGCCAATGTAACTGTTGCCATGTTATTCAGCTAGAAATATAGTTTAAAACTTCTGCTTATTTCAGCCAAAAAAAAAAAAAAATTTTGGGCTAATTTTCAAAATCTGATTTTCGCTCTTCTAGATGATTATGAAAAAGAAAGACACACTAATGGCGAAATGATGAGTTAATTTTGAAAAATCACGTGCTATTTGATTTTTTGAATAATTTTGAATTTAACGTACAGAAATTCAAGGCCCTCTCCAGGGGAGAGGGTTACTAGGCTTGAACCCTCGTCCTCAAAAACGTTGTCCGACATTTAAAAAAGTAACAGAAATGCATGTAAACAAATTTTTGACGTGTTTATGTACCCCATATCAAATGAAAATCCCCCCCCCTCGGAGCAAAATCTTGGATACGCCTTTGGCCAGTTGATTCACTTACTTGTTAATACTTGATTTTTTGTTATATGAATTAAATCTGTAAAAAAGGACTATTTTTGCACAGACCTTTAAAATTTTTTTTATATTCTTGTGCAAAATTATGGAATTGCATTAATCACCCATTGGCTTAAGTGTGGCAATTCTTTATTTGGTTATTTCTAAATATTCTGGAAAATTTATTGTTTTTTCTTCGATTCCTTGTCAAAAATATGGAAAAGAAGAAAAAACTTACCTTTCATATCGAGCACAGTTTGTTTAGTCACGGGCTCCACAAATGGATTGTCTCCATACTTGAGTTTTGCTTCCTCTTCTGCATACAGATAGTCCTGGAAGAATAAATTAGTAAAAGAATAAACATAAGACCTTTATTATAATCTTTATTATAATCGCTCTTTGCGCTTAAGTCTGACTAATTGTCCTAATTCTTTAAGAACGACTCCTGAAACCCAGAGACTGTTTAATTAGAATAATAAATCTTTTTAAACGCTTCAAAAAATTTTAGCTTAAAGTGTGAGGCATTACGATATTTAGCGTTAAGAGCGAGGAAATTGAAATAAAAAGAATATCACTGGAATTACCCCGGTTGAAAACCCTCAAATAGAGGGTTTGAATCCTCCTTCTTAACAGTTGAAAAAGGTCACATTTTACTTTAGGATTTATATTTTAGGAATTTGTCCATTCTTTTCTTTACTTTGTGCCTGGCACTAAGGAGACATAGATACATCTCTAAGAGATATTGGATGGCTCGATTGAAAGCTAATGCTTGCATCTACTCTGTTTTTATGTATCCCTCTGAACACCATTAACGTAAAAGGATATATTTCAAAAACAAACTGCAGATTGAAGTGAAAACTATGACCATTGGAATCATAGCAGTTGAAAACATTAATCAGGGGCTTTAAGACCCCTTATCCGTGAAAACTCGATAAACTCGTAGTTTAGCTTGGGTGTCAGTAGTATAGGATTAATTACTCCAGTGCTAAGACCCCGAGGCTCTAGACATACGGTCAATAGTCCATAGATAACAGCCTCAGGGCTCTAGTCTTCTGTGCAATACTCCCAGACGAACCTCATTAGCATAATCGTTTGAGCACAAAATTAGAGCATTTAGTTACGAAATACCACCTTAATGAAAGTTGAAATACTTGTTTAATTGACATGATTTTGTTTTGCATAAAACTCATAATTGATTAGAAGAATATATAATACATTACCTTATAATATGTCTTTAAAGGAAATCCAATTTTTTTTCACTGTACAAAATATATTTATTTCCACTTTAACAGTTTACTGTTGAATGATAACTTTAAACTTTAAACTTAATAAACTTAATTAACTTTAAAGTTAATAAACTTTCGCACTTAGCTGCCTCTCTTTCCATAACAAAACCGTCAGTGAGATTAAAATATTGAATTTTAATTTAATGGCTAACACAGGGGGTACACATTTTATGCTAAAAGGACGTTATGATTTCGCCATAGCACTTTTTTAAGCTAATCTGTATACTTAAATTTTTTATTGAAACCTTGATTGGAAGTTTTCTTGTGAGAATTCTTAGTCTCATTGAAGTCTGATCATCCTTTACATGCTTTAAGAACTTCTATGACTATACATGTTTGGATTTACACTCGCGACTCATAAGAGACGCTTTGCCCTCTACACTGTGGAACGACCGAATTTTTGAAATTTTTGATTAGCCCAGATTTCATCCCCCTCCCCGTCAATTTTGAATAAACTCTGTTTTTACACTTCACTGGGCTTATAATTAATGAAATTTTATAGATTTTCTAGAAGGCTTATTTTTATATTATTCATATAAGCCTCATCGTGTTCATATAAGTCTCATCGTTTAAAAATATGCAAATTGAGTCCGTCTGAAGCAGGTGCTTACCCACGTGAAAATCAGCTTTGTACAGGTGAAAGCCAAACCCATCTGATGCAAATACTACTACGTACGCTCCTCCATCCCACCCTTTTCAGAGTTTTACATGTAGCGCCTAGTGTCTTCAAATGTTTTCTTATTACATATTTTTGACCAATTTGAAGACGGGCTTCCTTTTTCTTAGCCCTGGGTGGATTGCCAAAATGAATAAGTTCGGAAACATCCCCTGTTTTACATGGTGCATACCGTATATACTTTTTTTCTCTAGCCTAGAATTACCTATTAGCCTTTGTTACTTCTCAGAAAAGACTGCTGGATAATTTACTAAGCATAATATGTGTTCTATTCTGGTCGAATCGTATGTATGCCGAACTCAAAAGCGAATGATAACTGGTTTGAGTCTTGCTAGTGTATACTGTCATGTTTGGAGCGAGGCTTTGTGGTATTTTCTTGTAAGATTCAAGAATTCAAGAGTTCACCTAGTTTCAAACGGGTAGGGTATCTAAGGGAAAACATATCAAGTGTTGGAAGATTTTATAGGCTTAGGCGGAGAGAAACGATTATTTTATATTGTTGGTCAATGCAGATTCAACATTACCAAAAAGATCCAAGAAAATAAGAATCGTTGAACCCAAACATCACGAACAATAAATCATATACCCATTGTGAGGAA